>NC_091980.1:25686207-25888573 GCF_044704955.1 Pristiophorus japonicus
TGCTGCACCTTTATTGCATGCACCCCTCATTTCCTGTTTGATGCCCTCCCCAACATCACTACTACTGTTTGGAGATCTGTACACAACTCCCACTCGCGTTTTCTGCCACTTGGTATTCCGTAGCTCCACCCATACCGATTCCACATCATCCAAGCTAATGTCTTTCCTCACAATTGCATTAATTTCTTCTTGAACCAGCAACACCACCCCGCCTCCTTTTCCTTTCTGTCTATCCTTCCTAAATGTTGGATGTTGAGTTCCCAGCCTTGGTCACCCTGGAGCCATGTCTCCGTGATGCCAATCACATCGTATTCATTAACTGCTATCTGCACAGTTAATTCGTCCATCTTATTCCGAATACTCCTCGCATTGAGGCACAGAGCCTTCAGGCTTGCCTTTTTAACACACTTTGCCCCTTTAGAATTTTGCTGCAAAGTGGCCCTTTTTGTTTTTTGCCTTGGGTTTCTCTGCCATTCACTTTTACTCATCTCCTTTCTGTCTTTTGCTTCTGTCTCCATTTTGTTTCCCGCTGTCTCCCTGCATTGTTTCCCATCCCCCTGCCATATTAGTTTAACTCCTCCCCAACAGCACTAGCAAACACTCCTCCTCGGACATTGGTTCCAGTCCTGCCTAGATGCAGACCGTCCGCTTTGTACTGGTCCCACCTCCCCCAGAACCGGTTCCAATGCCCCAGGAATTTGAATCCCTCCCTGCTGCACCACTGCTCAAGCTATTAAGCAAATCAATTATTTTTAATGTGATTGTACATGATTCAAATCAGCAGCCTGGAGTTGGAAGCAGACTAACCTGAGGCTGGGACTGAAAGTCCAGAAATCCCACCGTGCAGCTCCTGTTTTATTGGCACAAAATGGCCTCCGAAGCTACCAAAGTGGTGGGCAGCGATGGCCTCAGGTCGGAGTGATTGGCCTCCAATGACCGCAACCATCTTCCTTTGTCGCAAGTTTGACTCCAAACACTGGAGCGTATTCCCCCTGATCCCCATAGACCAGTTTTACTCGGGCTCCTTGGTCCACACACCGTTAAATGCTGACTCAAAGTCAAGCACAGTCTATAAATACAAATTATTTCTCTCTAATGTGAGTCTGCACACACATACATGTGTGTGTGTGTGTGTGTGTGTGGAAATGGGCTGGAATGAAGTTGGAGGAACATTCCTTCCACAAGATCTCTGTCTTTGTGCTTATTCTCTCAGCAGCATTTCTTGTTCCTCGACATCTCAGGCAGAATCTTAACAAGTAAGTGATTAGCTCCAGGATTAGGCTCTCTCTGATAGATACACCGATAATTGCTCATTATAAACTTCAATGCCATCCCTCCTTTCTTTAGAGACATTGAAGATTACATAAGAACATACGAAGTAGGAGCAGGAGGAGGCCATACGGCCCCTCGAGCCTGCGCTGCCATTTAATACGATCATGGCTGATCCGATCATGGAGTCAGGTCCACTTCCCTGCCCACTCCCCATAACCCCTTATTCCCTTATCGTTTAACATAAGAACATAAGAACATAAGAATTAGGAACAGGAGTAGGCCATCTAGCCCCTCGAGCCTGCTCCGCCATTCAATAAGATCATGACTGATCTGGCCGTGGACTCAGCTCCACTTACCCGCCCTCTCCCCGTAACCCTTAATTCCCTTATTGGTTAAAAATCTATCTATCTGTGACTTGAATACATTCAATGAGCTAGCCTCAACTGCTTTCTTGGGCAGAGAATTCCACAAATTCACAACCCTCTGGGAGAAGAAATTCCTTCTCAACTCGGTTTTAAATTGGCTCCCCCGTATTTTGAGGCTGTGCCCCCTAGTTCTAGTCTCCCCGACCAGTGGAAACAACCTCTCTGCCTCTATCTTGTCTATTCCTTTCATGATTTTAAATGTTTCTATTAGATCACCCCTGATTCTTCTGAACTCCAATGAGTAAAGATGCAGTCTACTCAATCTATCATCATAAGGTAACCCCCTCATCTCCAGAATCAGCTGAGTGAATCATCTCTGTACCCCCTCCAAAGCCAGTATATCCTTCCTTAAGTAAGGTGACCAAAACTGCACGCAGTACTCCAGGTGCGGCCTTATCAATATCCTATACAGTTGCAGCAGGACCTCCCTGCTTTTGTACTCCATCCCTCTCGCAATGAAGGCCAACATTCCATTCGTCTTCCTGATTACCTGCTGCACCTGCAAACTAACTTTTTGGGATTCTTGCACAAGGACCCCCAGGTCCCTCTGCACCTCAGCATGGTATAATTTCTCCCCATTCAAATAATATTCCCGTTTACTGTTTTTTTTCCCAAGGTGGACGACCTCACACTTTCCGACATTGTATTCCATCTGCCAAAACTTAGCCCACTCGCTTAACCTATCCAAATCTCTTTGCAGCCTCTCTGTGTCCTCTATACAACCCACTTTCCCACTAATCTTTGTGTCATCTGCAAATTTTGTCACACTATACTCTGTCCCCTCTTCCAGGTCATCTATGTATATTGTAAACAGTTGTGGTCCCAGCACCGATCCCTGTGGCACACCACCAACCACCGATTTCCAACCCGAAAAGGACCCATTTATCCTGACTCTGTGCTTTCAGTTCGCCAGCCAATTCTCTATCCATGCTAATACATTTCCTCTGACTCCGCGTACCTCTATCTTCTGCAGTCACATTTTGTGTGGCACCTTATCGAATGCCTTTTGGAAATCTAAATACACCACATCCATCGGTACACCTCTATCCACCATGTTCGTTATATCCTCAAAGAATTGCAGTAAATTAGTTAAGCATGATTTCCACTTCATGAATCCATGCTGTGTCTGCTTGATTGCACTATTCCTATCTAGATGTCCCCCTATTTCTTCCTTAATGATAGTTTCAAGTATTTTCCCCACTACAGATGTTAAACTAACCGGCCTCTCATTACCTGCCTTTTGTCTGCCCCCTTTTTTAAACAGAGGCGTTACATTAGCTGCTTTCCAATCCGCTGGTACCTCCCCAGAGTCCAGAAAATTTTGGTAGATTATAACGAATGCATCTGCTATAACTTCCGCCATCTCTTTTAATACCCTGGGATGCATTTCATCGGGACCGGGGAACTTGTCTACCTTGAGTCCCATTAGCCTGTCCAGCACTACCCTCCTAGTGATAGTGATTGTCTCAAGGTCCTCCCTTCCCACATTCCTGTGACCAGCAATTTTTGGCATGGTTTTTGTGTCTTCCACTGTGAAGACCGAAGCAAAATCATTGTTTAAGGTCTCAGCCATTTCCACATTTCCATTATTAAATTCCCCTTCTCATCTTCTAAGGGACCAACATTTACTTTTGTTACTCTTTTCCGTTTTATATATCTGTAAAATCTTTTACTATCTGATTTTATGTTTTGTGCAAGTTTACCTTCATAATCTGTCTTTCCTTTCTTTATTGCTTTTTTAGTCATTCTTTGCTGTTGTTTAAAATTTTCCCAATCCTCTCGTTTCCCACTAACCTTGGCCACCTTATAAGCATTGGTCTTTGATTTGATACTCTCCTTTATTTCCTTGGTTATCCACGGCTGGTTATCCCTTCTCTTACCGCCCTTCTTTTTCACTGGAATATATTTTTGTTGCGCACTATGAGAGAGCTCCTTAAAAGTCCTCCACTGTTCCTCAATTGTGCCACCGTTTAGTCTGTGTTTCCAGTCTACTTTAGCCAACTCTGCCCTCATCCCACTGTAATCCCTTTTGTTTAAGCATAGTGCGCTTGTTTCTGATACAATTTCCTCACCCTCAATCTGTTTTACAAATTCAACCATACTGTGATCACTCATTCCGAGAGGATCTTTTACTCGGAGATTGTTTATTTTTCCTGTCTCATTACACAGGACCAGATCTAAGATAGCTTGCTCCCTTGTCGGTTCTGTAACATACTGTTCTAAGAAACCATCCCGTATGCATTCTATGAATTCCCCCTCCAGGTTACCCCTTGCGATTTGAGTGGACCAATCGATATGTAGGTTAAAATCCCCCATGACTACTGCCGTTCCTTTTTCACATGCCTCCATTATTCCCTTGATTATTGCCCGGCCCACCATGAAGTTATTATTTGGGGACCTATAAACTACGCCCACCAGTGACTTTTTCCCCTTACTATCTCTAATCTCCACCCACAAGGGCCCAAGTTTCCACAAGAAAAAAAACGGGCGCCCCTCCGAGCTGGGCGCCGAAAAAAATCCTCGGTATTTTCCACCTACTTACAGGTCCTCTGGCCCTCGGCGCAGCCAGCACGAGCTGTGGGGGGGGGGGGGGCGGAGCCAGGTTTTGGCGCTGAAAACAGTGTCGGGACCTCTGCACATGCGCGCTACAGTCGGCACGCAAGTGCAGTAGCTCCAGGCGCCGAACTGTGTGGGAGGGGCTCAAAGCAAGCCGCCCCTAGCCCTGGCTGAATGGCCTCACTGGGACTGCGTGAATAAGGCTCCTCCCACGGGCAGCTCCTGCTCCCCGCCCCCGACAAGACCCGACACCCGCTCTCCCCCGCCCCCCCCCCGCCGACCAGACCCGACCCGACACCCTGTCCCCCCCGCCGACCAGACCCGACCCGACACCCTGTCCCCCCCGCCGACCAGACCCGACCCGACACCCTGTCCCCCCCGCCGACCAGACCCGACCCGACACCCGCTTTCCCCCCCCACCCCCGCCGACCAGACACCCGCTCCCCCCCGCCCGCCCCGACCCGAGACCCGAGACCCGCTCCCCCCCACCCGACTGACCCGACCCGACCCGCGCTTCTGTTCCCCGACCCGACCCGCGCCACCCCCCCCCACGACTGGACCTGACTCCCGACTCCCGACTCCCGGACTGGATCCGATCCGACCTGACCTCTCCCTTCTCCACCCCCCCCTCTCTCTCCCCCCCCGCTCTCTCTCTCTCCCTCCCTCCCCTCTCTCTCTCTCCCTCCCTCCCCCTTTCTCTCCCTCCCTCCCCCTCTCTCTCTCTTCCTCCCTCCCCCTCTCTCTCTCTCCCTCCCTCCCTCCCCCTCTCTCTCTCTCCCTCCCTCCCTCCCTCTCTCTCTCTCCCTCCCTCCCTCTCTCTCTCTCTCTCTCTCTCTCTCTCCCTCCCCTCTCTCTCTCTCCCTCCCCCCCCCTATCTCTCTCTCCCTCCCTCTCTCTCTCTCTCTCCCCCTCCCGCTAAGTGACACGAATGGCTTTCTCCCCCCCCCTCCCGCACAGCGGCACGAACGGCTACATAATTCTCCCTGGCTGAAGCACTTTCACACAGGTAGGAAGATGGTTTATTTAATCTTTTCTTGGCTTATAAATGTTTATTCAGGTTGGATTTATTTGTATAATATTTGTAGAAGTATAAATAAGGATTTATTGTCGAATTTAATGAGTTCCCTTTCCCCCCCCACTCCCCCCTACCTCGTTCTGGCCGCCTAATTTGTAACCTGCGCCTGATGTTTTAATGTGTAGAACAGGTTTTTTCAGTTCTACAAAAATCTTCACTGGCTCCATTCTACTTTAGTTTGGAGTACATTTTCACTGTGGAAACTTTCAAATCAGGCGTCAGTGGCCGGACATGCCCCCTTTTGAAGAAAAACTTTTGTTCTAAACTAGAACTGTTCTACCTGACTAGAACTGCAGAAAAAAAAATGTGGAGAATTGCGATTTCTAAAATAGTCCATTCTCCACCAGTTGCTCCTAAAAATCAGGTGCGAATCATGTGGAAACTTGGGCCCAATGATTCAACATTTTGTTCATTAGAGCCAATATCGTCTCTCACAACTGCCCTGATATCATCTTTTATTAATAGAGCTACCCCACCTCCTTTCCCTTCTTGTCTACCTTTCCGAAATGACAGATACCCATGTATGTTTAATTCCCAGTCTTGACCACCCTGCAACCATGTTTCTGTAATGGCCACCAAATCATACCCATTTGTAATAATTTGTGCTGTCAACTCATTTACTTTATTTCGAATGCTGCGTGCGTTTAGGCAGAGTGTTTTAATACTAGTTTTTATACCATGATTTTTAATTTTGATCCCTCCTGCAGCCCCTTTATATTCAGTGGCCCTTTTTGTTTTTTGCCTTGGGTTTCTCTGCCCTCCACTTTTACTCATCTCCTTTCTGTCTTTTGCTTTTGTCTCATTTTTGTTTCCCTCTGTCTCCCTGCATTGGTTCCCATCCCCCTGTCATATTAGTTTAACTCCTCCCCAACAGCACGAGCAAACACTCCCCCTCGGACATTGGTTCCGGTCCTGCCCAGGTTCAGACCGTCTGGTTTGTACTGGTCCCACCTCCCCCAGAACCGGTTCCAATGCCTCCCTGCTGCACCACTGCTCAAGCCACGTATTCATCTGCGCTATCCTGTGATTCCTACTCTGACTAGCACGTGGCACTGGTAGCAATCCCGAGATTACTACTTTTGAGGTCCTACTTTTTAATTTAGCTCCTAGCTCCTTAAATTCGTCTCGTCAGACCTCATCCCTTTTTTTACCTATATCGTTGGTACCAATGTGCACCATGACAACTGGCTGTTCTCCCTCCCTTTTTAGAATGTCCTGCACCCGCTCCGAGACATCCTTGACCCTTGCACCAGGGAGGCAACATACCATCCTGGAGTCTCGGTTGCAGCCACAGAAACGCCTATCTATTCCCCTTACAATTGAATCCCCTATCACAATCACTCTCCCACTCTTTTTCCTGCCCTCCTGTGCAACAGAGCCAGCCACGGTGCCATGAACTTGGCTGCTGCTGCCGTCCCCTGATGAGTCATCCCCCTCAACAGCACTCAAAGCAGTATATCTGTTTTGCAGGGGGATGACCGCAGGGGACCCCTGCACTACCTTCCTTGCACTGCTCTTCCTGCTGGTCTTCCATTCCCTAGCTGGCTGTGGACCCTTCACCTGTGGTAAGACCAACTCGCTACACGTGCTACTCATGTCATTCTCAGCATCGTGGATGCTCCAGAGTGAATCCACCCTCTGCTCCAATTCCACAACGCGGTCCATCAGGAACTGGAGGCGGATACACTTCCCGCAGATGTAGTCGTCAGGGACACCGGAAGTGTCCCTGTGTTCCCACATGGTACAGGAGGAGCATATCCCATGACCGAGCTCTCCTGCCATTACTTAACCCTTAGATACCCTTAAATTGGTAACAACAATGTTAAACGGTTACTTACTGATATAAAAAAATAAAAAGAAAAGCTACTCACCAATCACCAGCCAATCATTTACCCCCTTGACTGTGATGTCACCTTTTGATTTCTTTCTACTTCTTTTTTGCCTTCTCTCCCCGCTGCAGCTGTACAAGCTCCGCCTCTCGCTGCCGCTGAGCATTTATAGGCCTCACCAATGCCACGAACTCCTGCCTCTCGGACTGCTGCCGCCTCTCCTCTGCCGCTGGGCCTTTATAGGCCTCACCAACCACGAACTCCCGCCTCTTGGACTGCCGCCACCTCTCGCTGCTGCTGGGCCATTATAGGCCTCACCAACCATGAACTCCCGCCTCTCGGACTGCCGCCGCCTCTCGCTGCCGCTGGGCCTTTATAGGCCTCACCAACCACGAACTCCCGCCTCTCGGACTGCCGCCGCCTCTCGCTGCCACTGGGCCTTTATAGACCTCAGTTAAGAAACTGTCTATTTCTGTCTTAAATTTATTCAATGTCCCAGCTTCCACAGCTCTCTGAGGCAGCGAATGCCATAGATTTACAACCCTCTGAGAGAAGTAATGTCTCTTCATCTCAGTTTTAAATGGGCAGCTTCCTATTCTAAGATTATGCCTCTGGTTCTAGTGGAAACTATGGGTCCAAGTTTGCACCCACATTTAGAATGGTGCAACCCCATGAAGTTCGCCAACGTTTTAGAACAGAAACAGCATCTATTATTTACCTTCATATTCTCCACGCAGCAGCACCGATGTAGGGCCCTGGCGGAGTGCAGCAGAACACGTGGGGGGCGGAGCCACGTCCCAGCGCTGAAAACAGTGCCGGGACCTCTGCATATGCGCGCTAGAGTGTGCGCGCATGTGCAGTAGCTCCTCGCCCCCAGATTCTGTGTGTGTGTGCTGCAGGCTGTGTGGGAGGGGCTCGAAGCACGCCACCCCTAGCCCTGGCCAAATGAGCTCCCCACTGCAACCTGCGAGGGAACAGACGGCAATGTCCGTCGGCAGAGACAGGAGATCCCGGGAACAGAAAGCCAAACAAGAAAGGGAGAAGGAGCTGGAAAAAGTGAACATCAAAATGGAAGATAACTGAGGCCATCGAGTGTTCCTTGGGACTGTCTCAGAGATGTTCAGGGGAGCGGGGGTAGCAGGAAAACAAAGAGATTGGGAGCAAGACGTGAGTAGGATGTGACCTGGGCAGACTCTATTGTTTAACGTTGTCCCCCCCGGCCCCTCCTCTCCTCCCTCCTCCTCTCCCTCCTCCTCCTCTCTCCTCCTCTCCCCCCTCCTCTCCCGCTCCTCCTCCTGCCCTTTCTCTCTCCCCTCCTCCTCTCTCCCCCTCCTCTCTCCCCCTCCTCTTTCCCCCTCCTCTCTCCCCCCTCCTCTCCTCCTCTCTCCCCCTCCCCTCTCCCCCCTCCTCTCATCCCCCTCCTCTCTCCCCCTCCTCTCCCCCCTCCTCTCCCGCTCCTCTCTCTCCCCCCCTCTCCTCTCTCCCCCCCTCCTCTCTCCCCGCCTTCTCTCTCCCCCTCCTCTCTCCTCCCTCCTCTCCTTCTCCTCCCCCTCCTCTCTCCCCCCTCCTTCTCTCACCCCTCATCTCTCTCCCCTCCTCTCCCCACTCCTCTCTCCCCCTCTCCACTCTCCCCCTCTCCACTCTCCCCCTCTCCACTCTCCCCCTCCTCTCTCCTCCTCCTCTCTCCCCCTCCTCTCCACTTCCCCCCTCCTCTCCTCCTCCCCCTCCTCTTCCCCTCCTCTCTCCCCCTCCTCTCTCCCTCCTCCTCTCCTCCTCCCCCCTCCTCTACACCCTCCTCTCCCCCCTCCTCTCCTTTCTCCCCCTGCTCTCTTCCCCCTCCTCTCCTCCTCCCTCCTCACCTCCCCCTATTCCCTTCTCCCCTCCTTCCCCCTCCTCTCCTCTCCCCTCCCCTCCTCCCCTTCCTGCCCTTTCCCCTCCTCCCCTCTCCCTCATCGGCGGCTCATTGCCTTCCCTTCACATAAAGGTCGGACTTCTATTTTTTATTTGTTATTTTTCATTGATTGCTTATTAATTTGGTCTTGGTGCTTTAGGTGTAGGGTTCCTTCTATTTTTTATTTGTTAATTAATTGCTTGTTACTTTTTGTGCTTTGTTTAGTGCTTTGTAAATCTTGGTGCTTTCCTTGTATTTTTACCTGTTATTGATTGCTTATTTTTGTGCTTTGTATCGTGTTTGGTGCTTTAAATGTACTGTTTTGTTTAGTCCTTAGTGCTTTAAATGTACTTATGCTTCTTGAATGTTGTTGTGAAGGCGTTTAGTGCTTTGGAAAATCCTCTAAATTTCCTTCCCGCCTTATCTCTGGCTACCTGCGCCTGATTTCTAAAATGTCTGCAAGGTTTTTCTGAGTGTAAAAAGTGGACACATACGCGGGCCGAAGTTAGTTTGGAGTAACTATTGGCTGTCTAAACTTGCTTAAATGGCCAAAATATATGTAAGTGGCTGGTCGCGCCCCCTTTTGGGAAAAAAACTGATCTAAAAAGAAACTGAACTAACTTACTGAAACTGGAGCAAACTAAATGTGGAGAAATACAATTTTTAAGAGACTCCAAAAGAAACTAGTTGCTCCAAAAAATAGCAGCAATTCCTGTGGAAACTTCGCCCCATCCTCTCTGCATCCACCTTGTCAAGTCCCCTCATAATTTTATACGTTTCGATAAGATCACCTCTCATCCTTCCAAATTCCAATGAGTAGAGGCCCAACCTACTCAACCTTTCCTCATCGGTCAACCCCCTCATCTTCTGGAATCAACTGAGTAAACCTTCTCTGAACTGCCTCCAAAGCAAGTATACCCTTTCGTAAATATGGAAATCAAAACTGCACGCAGTATTCCAGGTGTGGCCTGACCAATACCCTGTACAGCAGTAGCAAGACTGCCCTGCTTTTCTACTCCATCCCCTTTACAATAAAGGTCAAGATTCCATTGGCCTTCCTGGTCACTTGCTGTACCTACATACTATCCTTTTGTGTTTCATGCACAAGTACCCCCAGGTTCCGCTGTATTGCAGCACTTTGCAATCTTTCTCCTTTTAAATAATAACTTGCTCTTTGTTTTTTTCTGCCAAAGTACATGACCTCACACATTCCAACATTTTTCTCCATCTGCCAAATTTTTGTCCACTCACTTAGCCTGTCTATGTCCTTTTGCAGATTTGTTGTGTCCTCCTCACACATTGCTTTTCCTCCCATCTTCAGCAAACTTGGCTACATTACACTCAGTCCCTTCTTCCAAGTCATTAATATAGATTGTAAATAGTTGGGGTCCGAGCACTGATCCCTGCAGCACCCCACTAGTTACTGAACCATTTATCCTGACTCTCTATTTTCTGTTAGTTAGCCAATCCTCTATCCATGCTAATATATTACCCTCAACCCCATGAACTTTTATCTTTTGCAATAACCTTTTATGTGTCATCTTGTCAAATGCCTTCTGGAAGTCCAAATACACCACATCCACTGGTTCCCCTTTATCCACCCTGTTCGTTACATCATCAAAGAATTCCAGGCAATTTGTCAAATGTGACTTCTCCTTCATAAATCCATGCTGACTATGCCTGAGCAAATTTTGCTGTTCCAAATGTCCTGCTACTGCTTCTTTAATAATGGACTCCAACATTTTCCCAACCACAGATGTTATGCTAACTGGTCTATAGTTTCCTGCTTTTTGTCTGCCTCCTTTTTAAAATAGGGGCGTTACATTTGCAGTTTTCCAATCTGCTGGGACCTCCCCAGAATCCAGGGAATTTTGGTAAATTACAACCAAGGCATCTACAATCGATGTTGCTACTTCTCTTAAGACCCTAGGATGCAAGCCATCAGGTCCAGGGGATTTATCTGCCCGTAGTCCCATTATCTTATTGAGTACCACCTCCTTAGTGATTGTGATTGTGATAAGTTCCTCCCCCGGTACAGCCCTTGACTATCCACTGTTGGAATATTGTTAGTGTCGTCTACCTTAAAAACTGATACAAAATATTTGCTCAAAGTTTCTGCCACCTCCATGTTCCCCATTTTTAATTCCCCGGTCTCATTCTAAGAGCCCAACATTTACTTTAGCCACTCTTTTCCTTAGACCTATAGAGACTCTTGCTATCTGTTTTTATACTTTGTGCTAGTTTACTTTTTTAGTCTATCTTTCCTTAATTATTTTTTTAGTCATTCTTTGTTGACTTTTAAAAGTTTCCCAATCTTCTGTCCTCCCACTAGTTTTGGCTACACTGTATGTCCTTTTTAATTGGATACCATCCTTTATTTCTTTAGTTAGTCACGGATGGCTATCTTTTCTCTTACATCCTTACCTCCTCACTGAAATATATTTTTCTTGAGAGTTGTGAAATAACTCCTTAAATGTACACCACTGTTCATCAACCGTCCTACACTTTAATCTATTTTCCCAGTCTACTTTAGCCAAATTTGCCCTCATACCTGCATAGTCTCCTTTATTTAAGCTTAGTACGCTGGTTAGAGATCCAACTTTTTCACCCTCCACCTGAATTTGAAATTCAATCATGCTATGATCACTCATTCCAAGGGGATCCTTTATTAGGAGATTGTTTACATGACAGAAATATTTTGCTAGAACAATCCAAAAACTAACCCCACCGCCCCACTCACTCTCATAGCCCTAAATCTTACCCTCCTTTAAATATTTATCCAATTTTCCCTTAAACATGCAATTGTCTCCACCTCAAACATACCTGTAGCATTTAGTTAACGCCTTCCACAACCTCAGGACATCCCAGAACACTTTACAATAAAATAAATACCCCTTGATATCCATAACTAACAAAATAAATACCCTTAGCCTTTTTTATTCCAGTGGAAATAGGTTCTGTTTCGCTCCTCATTCCTGCAGTTTTCTATTGCTGGCATCATCCTGGTGAATCTATTTTGTGTGCTATCTACAGCTTTTATGTCCTTTCTATAATCGGTGCTTCTAACCACATACAGTGCTCAAACAACTCGCCAACTTGGTGGAGGGGTTAGGACCTATGCCAAAGAGTTAGAATATTGTGGGATTTCATTGCTGATTGTGGGATCTTCCTGTGTGTAAAATGGCCACCATGTTAACCTACATAACAGTTGCTGCACTGTAAAGTATTGCCAGATATGAGACTCCCAAAGCAAGCACTCTATTCGGAACTCCTTCACGGCAAATGAGCCAAAGGTGAGCAGATGAAATTTTACAAGGACACCCTTAACGTCTCCCTGATAAAGTGCAACATCCCCACTGACAGCTGGAGTCCCTGGTCAAAGACCACCCTAGGTGGAGGAAGGGCGTCCGGGAGTGAGCACCTCAAGTCTCGTCGCCGAGATCATGCAGAAATCAAGCGCAGGAAGCGTAAAAAGTGTGCGGCGAACGTCTCCCACCCACCCTTTCACTCAATGACTCTCTGTTCCACCTATGACAGGGACTGTGGTTCTAGTATTAGACTGCTCAGCCACCTAAGGACTCATTTTAAGAGTGGAAGCAAGTCTTCCTCGATTCCGAGGAACTGCCTATGATGAGATGAATGCATTGTATATGAGAGATGTGATAAGTTGCTACGTAAACATTACCCTATCTTCCTTACAGAATTTTCAATTTAAAAAAAAAGTAATGCATCTTGAAGTCCCAAGCCAGCTTTAATATTTAATATTTAATATTCCAGATTAGCCAAGTTTGCAGATGATACCAAACTAGAAGCAGGAGTGGAATCGGAGGAGGCTGCTCAGAAATTATAGATTGAGTTGGACAAAATATATATGTGGACAGAATAGTGACAGATGAAACGCAATGCTGACAATTGTAAAGTGTTGCTGATAATTAGAGAGATGGGTGGCACACGTATGCCATGAAATAGCTAAGGAAGAGGTGAAGAGAACCTTAGTGGACTCGATCCTCAAAGTTTTAAACAAGCAGCAATCAACAAGGTCAACAGTTGCTTGAAAGACAATAGCCAAAATGGTAAAGTATAAGTTAGAGGAAGTCTTGGTCACACTGATCAGTGCTCCAGTCACCAGGAAACAAAGCAGATGTTCAGACACTGAGAGCAGTGCAGTGAAGAGTCACGGGGCTGGTTTCTTGTGTCAGAGGCTTGAGTTATTAGGACCGAGTGGACAAAATCGAGCTTTACAGCTCTGATAGGAAAGATCTGGCAAGTGATCTTAAAAAGGAATATCAGATAGTTATAAGGACAGCAATCAGAGGGACAAACTGTGTCTGACTTTCCCCTTCCCGAATCTGCCGGCACATAAGTTGGTTGCAACACCCCGATTCCCAACACAGCTGGGATCAGTGAAAAGAGGAAGTGAGACAGAGACCACAATCTTCCACACATACTCCAGAAACTGAGGTTTCAACTCACACAATTGGCAGTGTGATTTCATAAGCAAAAAGAAATAGGAGCAGGAGTATGCCATTTGATCCTTCGAGCCTGCGCCGCCATTCAGAAAGATCATGGCTGATCTTTTACCTCAACTCCACTTTTCCGAACTTTCCCCATATCCCTTGCTTCCCTTAGTATCCAAAAATCTAGAGAATTCCAAATATTCACAAACTTGTGAGTGATTAAATTTCTCCTCATCTCAGTCCTCAATTCGTCCTAGACAGGATTAATAATCTCCGAGTAAAAGATCCCCGTGGAATGAGTGATCATAGCATAACTAAATTTCAAATTCATGTGGAGGGTGAAAAAGTTGGATCTCTAACCAGCGTAGTAAGCTTAAATAAAGGAGACTATGAGGGTATGAGGGCAGAGTTGGCTAAAGTGGACTGCGAAAATTGATTACAGTGTAGGGCGGTTGATGAACAGTGGTGTACATTTAAGGAGATATTTCACAACTCTCAAAAAAAAAATATTCCAGTGAGGAGGAAAGGGAAAAGAGCCATCCATGGCTAACTAAAGAAATAAAGGATGGTTTCCAATTAAAAACAAGGTGATAGAAAGTGGCCAAAACTAGTGGGAGGACAGAAGATTGGGAAACTTTTAAAAGCCAGCAAAGAATGACTAAAAAAATGATTAAGAAAGGGAAGATAGACTATGAAAGTAAACTAGCATGAAATATAAAAACAGATAGCAAGAGTTACTGCAGGTATATAAAAAGGAAAAGAATGGCTAAAGTAAATGTTAGTCCCTTAGAGGACGAGACCGGGGAACCAGTAATGGGGAAAATAGAATTGACAGAAACTCTGAACAAATATTTTGTATCATTCTTTATGGTAGAGGATACTAACAATATTCCAACAGTGGATAGTCAAGTGGCTGTCGGAGGAGAGGAACTTAACACAATCACAATCACTAAGGAGGTGGTACTCAGTAAGATAATGGGACTAAAGGCAGATAAATCCCCTGGACCTGATGGCTTGCATCCTAGGGTCTTAAGAGATGTAGCAGCAGGGATTGTGGATGCATTGGTTGCAATTTGCCAAAATTCTCTGGATTCTGGAGAGGTCCCAGCAGATTGGAAAACCGCAGCTATTTACAAAACGAGGCAAACAAAAAGCAGGAAACTATAGACCAGTTAGCCTAACATCTGTGATTGGGAAAATGTTGGGGAAATTATTAAAGAAACAGTAGCAGGACATTTGGAAAAGCAAAATTCAGTTAGGCAGAGTTAGCAAGGATTTATGAATGGGAAGTCACATTTGATAAATTTGCTGGAATTCTTTGATGATGTAACGAAAAGGGTGGATAAAGGGGAACCAGTGGATATGGTGTATTTGAACTTCCAGAAGACATTTGACAAGGTGCCACATAAAATGTTACTGCACAAGATAAAAGTTCACGGGGTTGGGGGTAGTATATTAGCATGGATAGAGGATTGACTAACTGACAGGAAACAGAGAGTCAGGATAAATGGTTCATTCTCGGTTTGGCAATCAGTAACTAGTGGGGTTCCGCAGTGATCAGTGCTGGGACCCCAACTATTTACAATCTATATTAACGACTTGGAAGAAGGGACTGAGTGTAACGTAGCCAAGTTTGCTGATGATACAAAGATGGGAGGAAAAGCAGCGTGTGAGGAGGACACAAAAAATCTGCAAAAGGACATAGACAGGCTAAGTGAGTGGGCAACAATTTGGCAGATGGAGTATAATGTTGGAAGGTGTGAGGTCAAGCACTTTGGCAGAAACAAATCAAAGACCAAGTTATTATTTAAATGGAGAAAGATTGCAATGTGCTGCAGTACAGCGGGACCTGGAGGTATTTGTGCATGAAACACAAAAGGATAGTATGCAGGTACAGCATGTGATCAGGAAGGCCAATGGAATCTTGGCCTTTATTGCGAAGGGAATGGAGTATAAAAGCAGGGAAGCCTTGCAACAGTTGTACAGGGTATTGGTGAGGCCACACCTGGAATACTGCGTGCAGTTTTGATTTCCATATTTACGAAAGGGTATACTTGCTTTGGAGGCAGTTCAGAGAAGGTTCACTAGGTTGATTCTGGAGATGAGGGGGTTGATTATGAGGAAAGGTTGAGTGGTTTGGGCCTCTACCTTTGGAATTCAGAAGAATGAGAGGTGATCTTATCGAAATGTATAAGATTATAACGGGGCTTGACAAGGTGGATGCAGAGAGGATGTTTCCACTGATGGGGGAGACTAGAACGAGAGGGCATAATCTTAGAATAAGGAGCCGCCCATTTAAAACTGAGACGAGGAGAAATTTCTTCTCTCAGAGGGTTGTAAATCTGTGGAATTTGCTGCCTCAGGGAGCTGTGGAAGCTGGGACATTGAATAAATTTAAGACAGGAATAAACAGTTTATGAAACGATAAGGGAAGAAGTGATCATGGGGAGCGGGCAGGGAAGTGGACCTGAGTCCATGATCGGATTAACCATGATCGTATTAAATGGCGGAGCAGGGCCGAGGGGCCACATGGCCTACTCCTGCTCCTATTTCTTATTTTCTTAAGTTATGTAAATGGCAGACCCCTTATTCTGAGACTGTGATCCTTAATTCTCGACTCCCCAGTCAGGGGAAACATTTTTTCCAGATACCTCATTTTATTAACTCTAGTGAATATAGGCCCATCCTACACAATCTCTGCTCATAGAACCTGTCATGTCTGTATGCTTGGGTTACTAGCCACCAGGTGGTGACACTGCCGGAGGTCATTGGGCTGTACGCACATGTGTGCGGCCCAGGTATAAATGGCAAGCCATCATATAACAATCAATTTTGGCCCTAATAAAGCAGAGCCAGGTTTATACCTGTGTTAATTTACAGTATTCAATCTATCGACTTATTAAATACATAACATTTGGCGATGAGGTAACTTAAGAACCATCGCATGCAAAAATGAGCACAATTGGAATTCTGGAGAGATTCCTGGAGGGAGAGGACTGGGTGGATTTTGTAGCTTGCCTGAACCAGTACTTTTTGGCCAACAAAATGGAGGAACCCACTGACGCAGGTAGGCGCAGGGCGGTCTTCCTCGCAGTTTGCAGTCCGAAATCTATGAACTCATAAAGAATCTTCTCTCGCCTGCAAGTCCAATGGACAAGGACTATGAGGAATTGTGTGCTCTGTTACGTGACCATCTCAAACCAGAAGAAGGCATCATCATCTCACAATATCGATTCTACACGCACGTTCGTTTTGAGGGCCAGAATGTGTGAGAATTAATTGCCGACCTAAGACCGTGTAAGTTCAAAAATGCGTTGGGAGTCATGCTGCGGGACTTCTTTGTAATCGGCATCAATCACGAGATGATCCTGCATAAGCTACTGGTGTTGGAGACGATGGATTTGAGCAAGGGCATCACAATTGTCCAAGCATGCATGACGACGGACAAAAACTTAAAGCAGATATCATTGAAAAATCGGAACTCAGCAAGTACTGTAAACAAGATTGTATCATCATTTGGCAGAGTTGAATATAGTAGGGCCTTCTCGACTGCGCATGCGAAACCTGTGGCTGCCCAAAGTCCGCCAATGGGAATGAATCCGATTTCACCGTGTTGGCGTTGTGGGGGCAATCATCAGTCTCATCAGTGTCAGTTTAAACAGTACATTTGTAAAGACTGTTCGAGACTGAGGCATCTGCAGTGCATGTGTCCGCAACTGAGCAAGCGTGCTACGACACACCACATGGAGGATGATGACCAGTATACCGCGGATCTGGATCTGCAATCCGAGATACCAGTGGAGGAAGTGTATGGACTGTATTCGTTCCTAACAAAGAGCCAACCGATAATGATTAATGTGAAACTTAACGGTGTGCCGGTACCGATGGAATTGCACACGGGTGCGACTCAATCAATAACGAGCCAGAGGTCATTCGACAAGCTGTGGGATACTAAGGCTGTGAGGCCGAAGCTGAGTCCAGTCAATGCCAAATTACGTACGTACACTAAACAGTGAGTCGCAGTGCAGTAATCAATGTGTCATATGATGGTGCGGTTCATGATTTACCGTTATGGATTGTTCCAGGCAATTGTCCAATGCTGTTCAGCAGGAATTGGCTAGAAAAAATCGAACGTAATTGGAACAATATCAAAGCGTTGTTGTCGGAGGTTGATACTCCATGTGCTCAAGTGCTGAGCAAGTTCCCCTCGCTGTTTGAACCAGGCATCGGCAATTTCACGGGTGCCAAGGCGCAGATCCATGTGGGCTCGGATGCAAGACCCATCCATCATAAAGCTTGGGCAGTTCCGTACATGATGAGGGAGAAGGTTAATATCAACCTGGACAGACTCCAGCTTGAAGGGGTCATAACACCAGTCGAATTTAAAGAATGGGCCAGCTCCATTGTTCCTGCATTGAAGAGTGATGGCACTGTCAGGATTTGTAGAGACTACAAGGTTACAATCAACCAAGTTTCGAAACAGGTTCAATACCCGTTACCGAAGGCTGATGACCTGTTTGCAATGCTAGCCGGGGGGAAGTCGTTCGCTGAACTGAGTCTGAAGTCAGCCTACATGACACAGGAACTGGTCGAGACAGCGAAGAAACTCACATGCATCAACACTCATAAAGGACTGTTTACCTACAACAGGTGTCCTTTCGGAATTCACTCGGCTGCAGCCATGTTTCAGAGGAACATGACGAGTCTACTGAAGTCTGTCCCTAGAACCGTCGTGTTTCAAATGACATCCTGGTCACAGGTCGTGACACTGCCAAATATCTGAACAATCTGTAAGAGGTTCTACATCGTCTGGACAAAGTGGGGCTCAGAAGGAAATGTTTGCAGTGCATTTTCATGGCACCAGAAGTCAAATTCCTGGGGAGGAAAATTGCTGCTGACGGCATCAGGCCTACGGACTTGAAAACCAAGGCCATCAAAAATGTCCCCAAGCCTCAGAATGTGACGGAGCTGCTTTTGTTCCTTGGTCTACTCACTACTTCGGTAATTTCCTAACTATATTGAGCACTTCATAAGTGTCACTGCACATGCTGCTAAGAAAAGGCGGCAACGGCGTTTGGGGTGCATTTCAAGATAAAGTTTTTGAGAAAGCTATGAATCTGCTTTTCTCTAATAAGCTGCTGATACATTATGATTCGTGAAAGTGTCTAGTATTGGCCTGTGATGGTTCGTCATATGGAATTGGCTGCGTGCTCCAACAAGCTAATGAGTCGGGTAAATTACAACATGCTGCATATGCATCTAAAAATTTGTCAAAGGCAGAAAGAGCCTACAGCATGGTAGAAAAAGAAGCATTAGCCTGTGTGTATGGGGTTAAATATATGCATCAGTGCCTGTTTGATCTTCAGTTTTAACTGGAAATAGATCACAAGCCACTCATTTCATTGTTTTTCGAAAACAAAGGTATCAACACCAATGCATCGTCACGCATCCAGAGGTGGGCGCTGACATTATCTGCCTATGATTATGTCATTCGTCATAGACCTGGCACCGAGAATTGTGCCGATACACAGAACCATCTGCCGTTGCCCACATCAGTTGTGGAGACGCCACAATCTGCAGACATACTGTTAGTTATGGATGCTTTTGAAAGTGAAGGTACCCCTGTCACAGCTCAACAAGTTAAGACCTGCACCAGCCAGGACCCAATATTATCGGTTGTGAAGCTTTGTGTCCTTCGTGATGACAGGTCTGCCATACCCAAGCAAATGGGTGATGAGACCAAACCTTACAACCATCGCAAAGACAAACTATCCATTCAGTCAGATTGTTTACTGTGGGGTAATCTTGTTGTTATGTCTAAGAAAGGCAGAGAGAAATTTGTGCATGATCTACATTATACTCATCCCGGTATTGTCATTAATACACTCATAGTAAAGGATGAAACTGAGTACTGTGAACAATGAGCAAGTGTGACCTTAGCTCCTTTAATAAGACTCCAGAGTGCAGGTACCTCGTGGGTGGCCTGCTTATATACAGTGCTCCCAATGGGTGCTGGGATCCCTTGGGACTCCAACTGGTAGGCCCTCTCATGGTGGTGTAATACAGGGTGCAAGGGGTGAAATACATAACAGTCATGATGAAAGCCATTGCCAGGTCTCATGTATGGTGGCCTGGAATTGACTCTGATCTGAAATCATGTGTGCATCAGTGCATCACTTGCATGCAGCTAAGTAAAGCACCAACAGAATCGCCGCTGTGTCTGTGGTCGTGGCCATCTAAACCATGGTTCAGGATCTACATTGACTTTGCAGGTTCCTTCCTGGGAAAGATATTTTTAGTTGTGGTGGATGCATATTCCAAGTGGATAGAATGTATAATCATGTCATCCAGTACATCCACAGCTACCATTGAGAGCCTTCGTGTCATGTTTGCCACTTATGGACTGCCCAACATCATTGTAAGTGACAACGAACCTTGCTTCACTAGTTTGGAGTTTCAAGAATTCATGAAACTCAATGACATCAAACATATGAGGTCAGCAGCATTCAAACCCACATCTAATGGTCAAGTAGAGCGAGCTGTCCAAATCATCAAGCAGAGTATGAAACTTGTAACTCAAGATTCACTGCAGACTCGCTTGTCATGCATATTGCTTAGTTACAGGACAAGACCCCACATGCTTACCATGGTCCCCCCTGCTGAAGAGAGGTCTCAAGACCAAGCTCTCTTTTGTCCACCCTGACTTGAACAATCATGGTGAATACAGACGTCAAAGTCAGCAGTGGTATCATTATTGCACTGCTGTGTCATGCGACATTCCTGTTAACGATCCTGTGTATGTACTAAATTATGGTCAAGGTCCCAAGTGGATCATCGGTACTGTTACGGCCAAGGAGGGTAACAGATTGTTTATCGTCAAGCTCAAGAATGGGCAAACATGTAGGAAACATGTTGATCAGATAAAGCTGCGGCAAACGGATGAACCAATCTGAGGAAGACACAACCAACCTACCCTCAGTCATCAGAGGACTCTGCTGTCATCAATGAATCTGGACTTTCAATCCCTGACATGGTCATTGCCACTCCCATCAGATTGGCTACCCAACTCCCAGTCATAACAGGCTCAGATCGCTCGCTCAAGACTGGAGTTGAATTGAGACGATCAACTCAGGAATCGAAAGCTCCGGACTGTCTCAATTTGTAAAAAGACTTTTACTAATATCTTAAAGGGGGATATTGTCATGTATGTATGCTTGGGGTTACTAGCCACCAGGTGGTCCACTGTCGGAGGTCATTGGGCTGTACGCACGTGTGTGCGGCCCAGGTATAAAAGGCAAGCCATCATATAATGTAATCACATTGGGCCCTAATAAAACAGAGCCAGGTTTGTACCTGTGTTAGTTTACAGTATTCAATCTATCAAATTATTACATACATAACAGAACCAATTGGATCCTTCCTTTGGTAAGGAGACTGAAACTGTCCACAATACTCCAGGTGTCGTCTCACCAAGGCCTGATATAGTTGCAGTAAGACTTCTTTACTCTTCTCATCCAACCCCTTTGTAATAAAGGCTACCATACCATTTGCTTCCCTAATTGCTAGCTGTACTTGCATGTTATCTTTCAGCATTGTTCACGACCCTACACCATTCAGATCAGCGTTTAGCTTTGGCTCATTCTGAATTCAATCATTTATACATGGTGAATCTGTTAGAAAAAGCTACTTACTGTGTGCCAAAGCAGACTGAAGTAGGAAAATAAGGAAACATAACATCAAACCAACGGACATGTTCCTCCAATGAATACCGCAACTGAGTCTCTTGGTTCCTTTGTCTGTGACTAATATATATGTGGATATATGGGCCCCAAGTTTCCACATGATTTGCTCCTGATTTTTAGGAGCAACTGGTGTAGAACGGAGTATCTTAGAAATTGGAATTCTCGTCATTTAGTTTGCTCCAGTTCTAGTCAGTTAGAACAGTTTCACTTTGGAACAGAATTTTTTTTTCAAAAGGGGGCGTGTCCGGCCACTTACGCCTGATTTCAAAGTTTCGTCAGTGAAAACTTACTCCAAACTAACTTAGAATGGAGTAAGTGAAGATTTTTGTACGCTCGAAAAAATCTTGTCTGCACTTTAGAAAATCAGGCATAGGTTACAAAATGGTGGGGGGGGGGCGATGTTTAAAGGGAAGTTTACAAACATTAAACACTTCAGTTTTACAAATAAAGAGCCATCATCAATAATAAATGATAAATACATCAATAAATCAATCAAAAAAAAAAATAAGAAATAATTTTTTTTTTAAATCAATAAATAAAACATTTTCTACTTACCGACAGCAGCACCGGGAGTCCTCCAACAGCATGCTGGGATGCCCCCTTCAGTGTGTCTCTGTCAGTGTCTCTATCTCTCTGTCTGTCTGCCTGTGTGTCTCTCATTCTCTGTCTGTCAGTGTCTGTGTTTCTGACAGCGAGGGGAGGGGGAGAAGGGGGGTAGAGGGAGAGAGGGGGGGAGCAGAGGGAGGAAAGGGGGAGGGGGAGGGGTGGGGCGAAGGGGGAGGGATGGAGAAGGGGAGGAATGGGGAGAAGGGGGAGGGATGGGGGAGAAGGGGGAAGGGGGGAGAAGGGAGAGGGGGGAGAAGGGGAGAAAGGAGATGGGGGAGGGGAAAGGAGATGGGGGGGAAAGGAGATGGGGGGGAGAAAGGAGATGGGGGGGAGAAGGAGATTGGGGGGGGAGAAGGAGAAGGGAGAGGGAGGCTGGACAGACCGGGCCTGAGACTTCGGGCAGGGCCCGTCCCCGCACCAGATTTACAGGTAGGTGGCGTTGGGTCGGGTCGGGGGGGGTGGTGGTTGGAGGGAGGTCGTTTCGGTTCGGGTCGGGGGGAGGGAGGGAGGGAGGGAGAGGGAGGTCAGGTCGGGGGGAGGGAGGTCAGGTCGGATCCAGTCCGGAGGCGGGGGGGTGAGCGGGTGTCGGGTCCGGTCCAGGGGGGGGGAGGAGCGGGTGTCCGGTCTGGGGGCGGGGTGCGGGTGTCGGGTCTGGTCCGGGGGCAGGGGCGGGGAGCGGGAAGCAGGAGTCGAGTCGGGTCGGGAGGAAGCCGGAGCTGGCCGTGGGAGGAGTCTTATTCACGCAGCCCCAGTGAGGCTATTCAGCCAGGGCTAGGGGCTGCGTGCTTCAGGCCCCTCCCACACAGTTTCGGGCACCTGGAGCTACTGCACTTGCGCGCCCACTGTAGCGCGCATGTGCAAAGGTCCCGGCACTGTTTTCAGCGCAGGGACCTCGCTCCGCCCCCTACAGCTCCTGCTGCGCTGCGCCGAGGGCCAGAGGACCTGCAGAGAGGTGGAGAATACGGAGGGTTTTTTTTAAGCGCACTTTGTGGCGCGAAAAACGGGCGTCCAGGTCGGGACTGTGCCGTTCTAGGCGCGGCTCGAAACTTGGGCCCATATAAACAGACAGACACAAAGTATTGCAAAACCACAAGAAGTGGTAATGGTACACATTTCCTCAATTTGTTTCTGAGAGCAAACAAAGCGCCCTGCAATTCCGATGTCCCGGGTCCCTCCAAAGTTTCTACGGACCCGGGAAGGCATCGCATGCACTGAAAACCGGCTTTTCCGACCTGTCCAGCTGGAGCTTGACAGGTCTTGCCCGTGCGATGAGTTCTTGCGCTGAAATCCAAGCTTTAGAAATCTTCTGCCCAGGATTAGGGCACGTAAGTTGTGCGTGAGATAAAGCAGGTGTATAGACTGTATTCTGTGTACATCTACCTGAAACTTTGCTTCACACAGCTCAATAGCCTTCAGCATAAGCAGCAGTCAATTGATGCTGAGGAGTTCTGTGGAGTAAAAGCTTAACACAAATTAAATAAACAGCAGGAAATGGAAACAAGCAGCTTCCTCTCAAAGTAATGAGAGATTCAAATCTTCCAACTTTTATAACATTTGAGGTACCGTGTTGTCTATTGCAGCTTGGAAAGTCAGACACTCAGTACCTAGCTCAGTAATTGTGTTGAGATAGAATGCTTTCCAAGGGTAATGCAGAATGTAGAGGATAGCTTCTTGAGAATAATAGTGCAAAGACTTTCCAGCAATTGTAGTGAGTCCCAAAATATGGCCAAAAGTTTCCACAAACAATCTCAGTTGAACAGTGTACTTTCAACCACGTACATCCACCTTGGTGAATGGGTCCCGACAAACTGCACCTTTTACATAGAGGCTCAGCTTCTCGAGAACGGATGGGAGGGCAGGAGTTTTGGAATTTAGGACAAGTGCTGTCATCCCATCCTAATTCCACCATTTGTGTGCTGCTGCACTAGGAGGGCAGTTGCTTCTTCAGTGTGTTCTGTCATACATCGGCCGAGCCAACAATTCCTGTCCCCGCCAACTTCCTCCCCAAACCTGAAATTTTGTGGCCATCAATCTTATAAACATTTCCTCCTCCTTTCATTTGGATATGCAGTTTAGAAGTCGTTACTTTTTATTTGCTGGCCATGCTATTACACACTACACAACCATGACCCATTCAGAAATGCAAGACATTTTTAAAGTCTTTATATTGCTTTAATTAACTTTTCAAACTGTTAAAATGTTTGAACTAAATTAGACAATCTTTAAACTGCTAAAAGATTAAAAAATCATTGAAAAATCTCACCTTTCAAAGCCTTGTCGTCATCTCTAAACCAGGTGCAGCACTGCAGGTAAAAAAATCAGGGGCGTGGCCGATGTAAATGAGCTCCTTTTGACAGCTCCTGCGGGAGGGGACCGACTCCGAAAGAAGCCACAGACTTCGCGCGCGCTGCGTTCCCGGGCGGTGTGACGTCATACGTTGCCCGAGAAGCTTATACAGCAAAATTCTAAAAGGACAAAGGGTGTTAAAAAAACAAGCCTGAAGGCTTTGTGTCTTAATGCAAGGAGTATCCGCAATAAGGTGGATGAATTAACTGTGCAAATAGTTGTTAACAAATATGATGTGATTGGGATTACGGAGACGTGGCTCCAGGATGATCAGGGCTGGGAACTCAACATCCAGGGGTATTCAACATTCAGGAAGGATAGAATAAAAGGAAAAGGAGGTGGGGTAGCATTTCTGGTTAAAGAGGAGATTAATGCAATAGTTAGGAAGGACATTAGCTTGGATGATGTGGAATCTATATGGGTAGAGCTGCAGAACACCAAAGGGCAAAAAACGTTAGTGGGAGTTGTGTACAGGCCTCCAAACAGTAGTAGTGATGTTGGGGAGGATATCAAACAGGAAATTAGGGGTGCATGCAATAAAGGTGCAGCAGTTATAATGGGTGAATTTAATATGCACATAGATTGGGCGAGCGAAACTGGAAGCAATACGGTGGAGGAGGATTTCCTGGAGTGCATAAGGGATGGTTTTCGACATCAATATGTCGAGGAACCAGCTAGGGGGGAGGCCATCTTAGACTGGGTGTTGTGTAATGAGGGAGGATTAATTAGCAATCTCATTGTGCGAGGCCCCTTCGGGAAGAGTGACCATAATATGGTGGAATTCTGCATTAGGATGGAGAATGAAACAGTTAATTCAGAGACCATGGTCCAGAACTTAAAGAAGGGTAACTTTGAAGGTATGAGGCGTGAATTGGCTAGGATAGATTGGCGAATGATACTTAAGGGGTTGACTGTGGATGGGCAATGGCAGACATTTAGAGACCGCATGGATGAACTACAACAATTGTACATTCTTGTCTGGCATAAAAATAAAAAAGGGAAGGTGGCTCAACCGTGGCTATCAAGGGAAATCAGGGATAGTATTAAAGCCAAGGAAGTGGCATACAAATTGGCCAGAAATAGCAGTGAACCCGGGGACTGGGAGAAATTTAGAACTCAGCAGAGGAGGACAAAGAGTTTGATTAGGGCAGGGAAAATGGAGTACGAGAAGAAGCTTGCAGGGAACATTAAGGCGGATTGCAAAAGTTTCTATAGGTATGTAAAGAGAAAAAGGTTAGTAAAGACAAACGTAGGTCCCCTGCAGTCAGAATCAGGGGAAGTCATAACTGGGAACAAAGAAATGGCAGACCAATTGAACAAGTACTTTGGTTCGGTATTCACTAAGGAGGTCACCAACAACCATCCGGATATAAAAGGGGTCAGAGGGTCTAGTAAGGAGGAGGAACTGAGGGAAATCTTTATTTGTCGGGAAATTGTGTTGGGGAAATTGATGGGATTGAAGGCCGATAAATCCCCAGGGCCTGATGGACTGCATCCCAGAGTACTTAAGGAGGTGGCCTTGGAAATAGTGGATGCATTGACAGTCATTTTCCAACATTCCATTGACTCTGGATCAGTTCCTATCGAGTGGATGTTAGCCAATGTAACCCCACTGTTTAAAAAAGGAGGGAGAGAGAAAACAGGGAATTATAGACCGGTCAGCCTGACCTCAGTAGTGGGTAAAATGATGCAGTCAATTATTAAGGATGTCGTAGCAGTGCATTTGGAAAATGGTGACATGATAAGTCCAAGTCAGCATGGAATTGTGAAAGGGAAATCATGCTTGACAAACCTTCTGGAATTTTTTGAGGATGTTTCCAGTAAAGTAGACAAGAGAGAACCAGTTGAGGGGTATATTTGGACTTTCAGAAGGCTTTCGACAAGGTCCCACACAAGAGATTAATGTGCAAAGTTAAAGCACATGGGATTGGGGGTAATGTTCTGACGTGGATTGAGAAATGGTTGTCAGACAGGAAGCAAAGAGTAGGAGTAAATGGGTACTTTTCAGAATGGCAGGCAGTGACTAATGGGGTACTGCAAGGTTCTGTGCTGGGGCCCCAGCTGTTTACATTGTACATTAATGATTTAGACGAGGGGATTAAATGTAGTATCTCCAAATTTGCAGATGACACTAAGATGGGTGACAGCGTGAGCTGCGAGGAGGATGCTATGAGGCTGCAGAGTGACTTGGATAGGTTAGGTGAGTGGGAAAATGCACGGCAGATGAAGTATAATGTGGATAAATGTGAGGTTATCCACTTTGGTGGTAAAAACAGAGAGACAGACTATTATCTGAATGGTGACAGATTAGGAAAAGGGGAGGTGCAGCGAGACCTGGGTGTCATGGTACATCAGTCATTGAAGGTTGGCATGCAGGTACAGCAGACGGTTAAGAAAGCAAATGGCATGTTGGTCTTCATAGCATGGGGATTTGAGTACAGGGGCAGGGAGGTGTTGCTACAGTTGTAAAGGGTCTTGGTGAGGCCACACCTGGAGTATTGTGTACAGTTTTGGTCTCCTAACTTGAGGAAGGACATTCTTGCTATTGAGGGAGTGCAGCGAAGATTCATCAGACTGATTCCCGGGATGGTGGGACTGACCTATCAAGAAAGACTGAACCAACTGGGCTTGTATTCACTGGAGTTCAGAAGAATGAGAGGGGACCTCATAGAAACGTTTAAAATTCTGACGGGTTTAGACAGGTTAGATGCAGGAAGAATGTTCCCAATGCTGGGGAAGTCCAGAACCAGGGGTCACATTCGAAGGATAAGGGGTAAGCCATTTAGGACCGAGATGCGGAGAAACTTCTTCACCCAGAGAGTGGTGAACCTGTGGAATTCTCTACCACAGAAAGTAGTTGAGGCCAATTCACTAAATATATTCAAAAGGGAGTTAGATGAAGTCCTTACTACTCGGGGGATCAAGGGGTATGGCGAGAAAACAGGAAGGGGGTACTGAAGTGCATGTTCAGCCATGAACTCATTGAATGGCGGTGCAGGTAAGAAGGACTGAATGGCCTACTCCTGCACCTATTTTCTATGTTTCTATGTTTCTATGTTTCTAAGCTTCATCACAAAATCGGATGTTCAAGATGGCGCAGGAGAGAAAGGTAAGTGCACATTTGTTTTCTTTATTTTACCAGATTGCCCGTGGGAATAGTGTTACCGGAATTTCAGAGCAGTTAAGTCAATGACTGTTTCATGTGAAATCTATTAGAAGTGAATGTTCGCCAGAACAAAACAACTCGGAGCAGTCTGCCTCCTTGCTCGCATCCACCTCAATCTTACAACTGAAAATAAAATCATTTGAGGCGGGAGGAAAAGCAAATAAATAATAGAAAGTGCATTGTAAAGGATATTTGACAAAGTTATTTCTCTCTCCATCTCTGGCCACCTGGTCTTGGTGTTGGAGAGCAGTTGGCATCTGTTTAACTATATACTCGCCTAAGGTGTTTGACGGGAACAGTTACATAGTAGTGATGTTACTGGACTCGTAATCCAGCGTTCAAATCCCAACATGGCATCCGGACAATTTCAATTCAATTCATTAAATAAATCTGGAATTAAAAGCGAGCCAATAATGAGCTAATCAGCTAGTATCGTAAAAATGTATCTGGTTCCCTAATGTCCTCGGGAAGGAAATCTGCCTTCCTTACCCGGTCTGGCCTATATGTGATTCCAGACCCACAGCAATGTGGTCGACGCTGAACAGGCCTCTGAAATGGCCTAGCAAGCCACTCAGCTGTACCAAACCGGCAGCTCATCATCACCTTCTTTAGGGCAATAAATGCTGGGCTTTCCAGCGACGCACACATCCCATGGATGAATAAATAAAACTAGCACTTTCTGGAGAGGAGGAGGAAGATTGTGAGGTGTGTGAATTATCAGAAATTTGTATATATTCTAAGCTACAACAACAAAATTGCATTTATATAGCGCCATCAACTTGGGAAAAGGCCACAGAAGCATTAGCACAGATAAAATGACATTATGAGGCGTTTTTTTGTCGCATATTGAATCGATTTATTGAATAGCACAAGTTCATACCAGCATTTACAGTTTCTTTGACGACATTTCCAACCTTTTAGTAAATGCGCAAAATTAAATCAGCCAAACACAGCAGGAAGGCTGACATAACCACTTTGTAATACAAAATGTAACTGTACAGTATTTACAAGAAAACAAAATCATGGCGTGTACACTGGGGTTGAAAAAGTCTAAATATTTTACTGCAAATTCACCTTCATTACATTTAAAGTTAAGAAAAGTTATGAGGAGCTATATTATAAATATTATTTGTTTGCGTAAACACTGTGCATAGCCTTTACAAATAATAAAAAAGACAAGATATATCTAGCATACATAGTATGTTTTTAGATATTTGACTCACACTTGAATGAGATCATCCATCATTTACAAGGGTAAAAACTGCCGTCTGGAAAAGTTGGTGCACAAACACTTTGGTGCAGGTTACTTTTACACAGACGCTGACCTGTTCGCACACACAGGAATGTAATGTAAATGCATTAACATACATCATTGAACTTCGCCAATTGGTGTCTCTGCTCTAGAGGGCGATCTATAAGCACCTCTATCAGTCACCCCAGGTGTAGATGTTGAGTAAACTGTCTGCAAGCATAAAATGTGGAGCTGAGCCCATGATCAGATCAGCCATGATATTAAATAGTGGACCAGGCTCGAGGGACCAAATGGTCTACTCCTGCTCCTATTTCTTATGTTCTTATGTGCATGAAAGCTACCCCATGCGCTTGTTAATAACTCCAAGCTTTACCACAAAGGGGCCAATTTTGCTCCATTTGATATTTGTGGCCAAATTGCACTCCCAAGTATAAAGGACGTGTTAACCATTTCACTGCAGGTCGGGAAGGCAGCAAAGCTCGGGAGTAGTTACAGATATATTTCTCCTGGCTGGGGAATCTAGAAAACGGGGTCACAGTCTCAGAATAAGGGGTTGGCCATTTAGCACTGAGATGAGAAAAAAAATTTCTCTCAGAGGGTTGTGAATCTTAGGAATTCTCTACCCAGAGAGCCGTGGATACTCAATCATTGAGTATTTTCAAGGCACAGATCGATAGATTTTAGGGAATTAAGAGATTCAAGGGATATGAGGATAATGCGGGAAGGTGTTGAGGTAGAAGATCAGCCATGATCTTGCTGAATGACGGAGCAGGCTCGAAGGCCCAACTGGCCAACTCCTGCTCCTATTCCTTATGTTCTTATGGGGGAGGAATCTCTCGTGGCCCTGCACCCCTGCCAAGGGCCTCGGAGGATACAGGAAGCAGCTTATCGGAAAATCACGGGTGCATTTGCCTGCCATTTTCCCACTGTCAATGCCAATGGAGGAAAAGGTAGCAGTTGGTACACCCGCGATATTCTGCCAGACCAAGCTGGTGGTACAAGATCACAGACTCATACAGCACCAAAGGAGGCCATTCAGCCCATCACACCTGTGACGGCTCTTTGAAAGAACAATCCAATTTGTCCTACTCCCTCTGCTTTTTCCCTCTATCCCTGCAAACGTTCACCTAAACTTTGTGAGAAACTGACTTTTTTAAAACAATACTTAAGTAAAGTGCTCAGACATACGGGTCACTGGCGAGACTGTCTTCTTGATACTTTCTCTCTTGCTCAGTTGTGGGGGAGGCAGATGACAACAGACACCCTTGTCGAGAAAGGAAGTGCACAGTAAGCCTTGGTACTGGTGCCACCAGTAATCTCAAGGTCATTGATGCCGGCGTTGCCAGCCCCGATGGTTGTAACATCTGCCTGAAAGTGTAGCTGTGTGAACATCAGGTGACGATAGGGTCACGCTCGGCAGTTATAATTTCCTCCTCCCCAGAATAAAAAGCCTGTCGATGTTCACTGTGTATCTCACACGTGAGTAGTCACTTGAGTGAGGGTCCAGTGGGCTACCAGCACCAAGGAACAGTACCCCAGCAAGAGTCAGTGCCTCAGGAGAGGAGGGGAGAAACCTGCAGACATTTTGAATTGCATTCTTGCTGTAGAGGGCATGATATCTGAGTCTACATGTTCATGGCAACTTTCGTGAGACTGCCAACTAACAATGTAAATCGAGCTGTTTTTATATTGGTTGGTATTCCCTTGAACATAGACGATGGATGATTGGATTGAGGTGTTTAAAATGTTAAAATGATTTAATAGGGTAGATACGGAGGAACTATTTCCTCTGGTGGGGGAAATCTAGAACAAGGGGACATAATCTTAAAATTAGAGCCAGGCCGTTCAGGAGCAAAATCAGGAAGCACTTTTCCAATACAAAGGGTCATGAGAAATCTGGAATTCTTACTCCAAAAGACAGTGGATGCTGGGTCTATTGGAGCTTTCAAGACTGAGGTCGATAGGTTGTTGTTAGCTAAGGGTATCTAGGGATTAGGAGGTAAGGTGTGTAAGTGGAGTTGAGGTGCCGATCAGCCATGGTCTAATTGGATGGTGCAGCAGGCTGGAGGGGCTGAATGGCCTGTTCCTGTTCCTAATGGGTTTTGTGCTGTGCCATGCCATCAGCTTCCAACAGGCCTGGTGCAGTCATGGTAACCACAAAGTAAAGTTGTCAGATTTCCCAAGGCAGGCCACTGGAAAGAACTGGTTAAAAAACCTCGGCCATGAAGTTCCTCAGAGCTGTTCCCGCTCTGCCGCCATAACTTTGCCAAAAGTGCGCTGGAACCCTTTCCATTCACTCGATGTCCTTTAGTAAGTATTATGCCTCAAAACTAGCGACAGCATTCGAGCGAGGTCTCAATCAGGGGTACAAATAAAAGCAGTTTCCCTTTAATATTAGAACAGCTTTTCCACAACACAGTCACCCAATTCTCCTCTCGCTTGAGCTGATGGATGAAATAAGGAAACAAGAGAATCCGTTTTTACTCTATTCAACAGTAGCTTGAAACCAGGGGAATGGAAATGTCATGCTTGTTCAAACATTGTATAGATTTAGATTATGGAATAAAGTATAAATAATGACCAGAACATATGTGGTCTACTGAAATTTGAGGTGCGGTCTGGATAAAAGAACAATTAATGTTTTACGTACTGCCAGTTAACGTTCGATTTGAAAGTAGAAGCTTTACCGAAGAAAGATGCAAGTTTCATCTGCGGCAAACTAAAAGCGATATTAGAATTTGCCAAAGTCTTATTGAGACTCAATCCTTCTCTGAATGTCAGTACTCAGTTCCAGCAGGTGTTCATTTCACAAACTGCTGAGGTTACAAGTGAGATCTGTTGACGTGTGTCACTATAATTAGCTCGAGTTTCTCGGCAGCATTGCATTGACCACTGACACTTCCTCATACAACAGGATCATGGTTAACATTCGAATCCTTCTCCTGCTCCCCTGCCAACAATTCAGACTGACTGAGCAGGGCCATGCTATCTATTGTGTATATGTGCACCTTTAGTAATGACTCCACGAGGCAGAGGTATGGTACTTAAACTGTGTAGACTGTAGTCCTTTATTTGCAGCTCCTCGAGTGGGGACACCAAGCTGTGAGCTCCGTTTTATACTGGGTTATCTGCAGTGTGCAGGTGACCCTTCGGTCTCCAGCAGCAACACCCTCTGGTGTATAGGTAAGGTGTGTACAGTTTAAGATACATTCAGTTTTACAGACATCATATAACAATACAAGCATGCATACAAAACAACACTCCCCCCTCAGCATTTTTCAAGTCCTTATTGTAATGACCTGAGTCGTGGGCTATGGGAGGTTGTGCTGAGGGTTGTGTGGGTGCCAGATGTGATCCCTGTACACGAGGCTGGCCTCATACATTCCCCACCCCCCTCACACACAGACCATGTGGGTGTCACTGTTGTGGGATCCCTCAGGGGGGTAGCCATTGCATTAGTGGGTAGGGTGGATAATCTGTGATGTGGGTAATTGTGTGGTGGTGGGTAGGGCCACAGGACTGTGTGGGCTTCTTGTCCTCCAATTGGGGTGAGAGTCTGGTCATCCCAGGGTTTGCCAGGAAAGCTGGAGGGTATTGGCCTCTCGCTCCTGGTTTTGGCCCTGGTGGCTAGTGGGTGTAGGGCTGGTCTGGGGCAGGTTGCCAGTGGTAGGGGCTGTGCTGCCCTTTAACCACTGTCCCTGTAGTGGGTCTGCTCCCATTGGGTGTGTGTGAGTCCTTCCTGTGGCATCACACTTGTTCCAAAGGTCCAGGCTGCATGGTCTGGTAGCCAGCTGGTTCTGGGTGTCTCCCATGGGGGGGATTGCTCTAGCATTTGCATGGTCCCTATAGAACCCATTGTCCTTTAACAGTGTCCTATCTGTATACATGACACGATGGCTCTGATCATACATAGTCAAGTCTACATTAATAACAGCATTTGCATCACCTTTTTGTCTCATGGTCTCACCAGACACGGTTTCGTTCGGCATTTCAAACTATCTGTCATAATCATCACACAAAACAAGCTTGCTCTTAACTTTACTTACACATTCATTTCATTTTTCACTTTAGTTACACCAGCATCACAATTCATGGTTACATTATCATACTTGCATATTTAAACATAGAAACATAAAAACATAGCAAATAGGTGCAGGGTTAGGCCATTAGGCCCTTCGAGCCGGCACCACCATTCAACATGTTCATGGCTGATCATTCAACCTCAATACCCCTTTCCTGCTTTCTCTCCATACCCCTTGATCCCTTTAGCAGTAAGGGCCATATCTAACTCACTTTTGAATATATCTAACGAACTGGCCTCAACAACTTTCTGTGGTAGAGAATTCCACAGGTTAATAACTCTCTGAGTGAAGAAGTTTCTCCTCATCACAGTCCTAAATGGCTTACCCCTTATTTTTAGACTGTGACCTCTGGATCTGGACTTCCCCAGCATCGGGAACATTCTTGCTCCCTCTAATCTGTCCAATCCCATCTGAATTTTGTATGTTTCTATGAGATCCCCTCTCATTCTTCTAAATTCCAGTCAATACAGGCCCCGTCGATCCAGTCTCTCCTCATTTGTCAGTCCTGTCATCCCGGGAATTAGTCTGGTGAACCTTTGCTGCACTCCCTCAATAACAAGAACGTCCTTCCTCAGATTAGGAGACCAAAATTGAACACAATATTCCAGGTGAGGCCTCACCAAGGCCCTGTACAACTGCCGTAAGACCTCCCTGCTCCTATACTCAAATCCCCTAGCTATGAAGGCCAACATGCCATTTGCCTTCTTCACCGCCTGCTGTACCTGCATGCCAACTTTCAATGACTGAACCCTGCGGCACCCCACTAGTCACTGCCTATCATTCTGAAAAGGACCCATTTATTCTGACTCTCTGCTACCTGTCTGCCAACCAGTTCTCTATCCATGTCAATACATTACTCCCAATACTATGTGCTTTAATTTTGCACATTAATTTCTTGTGTGGGACCTTGTCAAAAGTCTTTTGAAAGTCCAAATACACGACACCACTGGTTGTCCCTTGTCCACTCTACTAGTTACATCCTCAAAAAATTCTAGAGGATTTGTCAAGCATGATTTCCCTTTCATAAATCCATGCTGACTTGGACCGATCCTGTCACTGCTTTCCAAATGCTCAGCGATTTCATCTTTAATAATTGATTCCAACATGTCAGGCTAACCAATCTATAATTCGCTGTTTTCTCTCTCCCTCCTTTTTTAAAAAGTGGTATTTGTTGTGTATGGAGAAAGAGTCAGACTGAACACTGTGAGCTCAAAGTAAAGTGTGACCTTAGTCTTTTATTGCAGGTCTCCAGAGTGCCTCTCCAACCTGTGAAGCCTACTTAAATACCTATGCTCCCAATGAATTATGGGATCCTTTGGGACTCCAGAAGATGAGCCCTTTGGTGGCTGTACAATGTAAATACAAGTCTCCATATATAACAACACTCCCCCCACCAAAGTCAATCGTGTAACTATTTACAATGTGAGTCGAACTGGGGCCCTTCTTGCCCTGGTTGATCATTTTGGTGTGAAAGCTGGTGTTGTTGAATCATTTGTTGGACCCTCGCTGGGCTGAAGTGCAGCTGGCCTTGCTGAGCTGCCTGGAGTGTTGGGCCCTGCTGGGCAGCTGTGGATGATGGGTTCTGCTTCGTGGTCAACCATGGTGCCGGTTGCCACTGGTGTGTATGTTGGGGGATCGAAAAAGGTAGGGTCCAAGGTGGGTTGCTCAGAATAGTCCGTGAATCTGAGTTTGATTTGGTCCAAGTGTTTCCAGTGAATGAGTACATTTGAAAGTTTGACCCAAATCACCCTGCTCCCCTCTTTGGCCACGACAGTGCCAGGAAGCCACTTGGGACCTTGTCCATAATTTAATACAAATACAGGATCATTGATTTCAATCTCGCGTGACACATTTGCGCTATCACGGTGTTCACTTTGTTGAAGCCGCCTGCTCTCTATCTGTTCATGTAGATCAGGGTGAATTAACGAGAGCCTTGTCTTAAGTGCTCTTTTCATGAGCAGTTCAGCAGGTGGGATCCCAGTGAGTGAGTGGGTCTTGTGCGGTAGCTAAGCAGGACTCGGGATAGGCGAGTCTGCAGTGAGCCTTCAGTTACTATCTTCAAGCCTTGCTTGATGGTTTGCACTGCTCTCTCTGCCTGACCATTGGACGCTGGTTTAAACGGAGCAGATGTGATATGTTTGATCCCATTACAGGTCATGAATTCTTTGAAACCAGCACTGGTAAAACATAGCCCACTGTCGCTCACCAGCACATCGGGTAAGCAGTGTGTGGCAAACATGGCCCGCAGGCTTTCAATAGTGGCAGCGGACGTGCTAGCCAACATTATCTCACATTCAATCCACTTGGAGCAGGCGTTTCTAAGCACAAGGAACATTTTACCCAAGAACGGGCCGGCTTAATCGACGTGTACCCTCGGCCACGGTTTGGAGGGTCAAGACCATAAACTTAGCGGTGCCTCCCTACGTACATTGCTTAACTGTGAGCATGTATTACATCTGTGAATACAGGACTCGAAGTCCACATCGATACCGGGCTACCACACGTGGGATCTGGCTATCGCTTTCATCATTACAATGCCTGGGTGAGTACTGTGGAGGTCATTGATGAAGGTGTCTCTACCCTTTTTGGAGACCACTACTCGATTGCCCCACAGAAGGTAGTGTGCCTGTATAGACATTTCATCTTTCTGCCGCTGGAACGGCTTTATCTCTTCCTGCATTTCCACTGGGACTCTGGACCAGCTCCCGTGAAGCACATAGCTTTTGCCTAGAGATAATAAAGGGTCCTGGCTTGTCCAGGTTTTGATCTGCCGGGCAGTGACGGGTGATTGCTCACTCTCAAATGCTTACATAACCATGGCTAGATCTGCGGGCTGCGCCATTTCCACCCCATTGGTGGGCAATGGCACCCTACTGAGAGCATCGCGCAATTTTCTATGCCTGGCCTGTGGCGGGTGGCGTAGTTGTATGCTGACGTGAGTGCTCATCTCTGGATGCGGGCCGATGCGTTGGTATTTATCCCTTTACTCTCGCAAAACAGGGATATAAGTGGCTTATGGTCAGTTTCCAATTCGAATTTTAGCCCAAACAGGCATAGACACACGCTAACGCTTCTTTTTCAATCATGCTGTAGGCTCTCTCGGCGTTAGACAGACTCCTGGATGCATATGCAACCGGTTGCAGTTTCCCGAAATCATTAGCTTGTTGCAATACACCTACCGCCATATGATGACGCATCACATGCTAGTACCAAACGCTTACATAGATCATACAACACAAGCAATTTGTTTGAGCATAGCCATTTTCTCGTTTTTACAAAGGCATTTCTTGGCTTTTGCCCCAAACCCATTCGCCCTCTTTTCATGGTAAGACATGTAGTGATTCTAGCAGTGTGCTGAGAACCAGCAAGAAGTTACCAAAATAGTTCAAGAATCCCAGAAACGACCGCAGCTCCGTCACATTCTGTGGACTCGATGCGGACTCGATTGCCTCCGTCTTCACGTTGGTGGGCCTGATGCCGTCCGCTGCAATCCTCCTTCCCAAGAACTCCACTTCAGGCGCCAGGAAAACGCACTTCGAGCATTTTAACCTGAGCCCCATGCAGTTGAGTTGACTAAGAATCTCCTCCAGGTTCTGCAGGTGCTCGACTGTGTTCCGACCTGTGACCAAGATGTCGTCTTGGAAGACCATGGTGTGCAGGACCGACTTCAGTAAACTTTCTATCTTTCTCTGGAATATTTCCGCCGCTGATCGGATTCCAAACGGGCATCTGTTATAAATAAAAAGGCCCTTGTGCATGTTGATGCAGGTGCGAGCCTTCGATGATTCCTCCAGTTCCTGCGTCATGTAGGCTGAAGTCATATCTAGCTTCGTGAATGTCTTTCCTCCCGCCAGTGTTGCAAAGAGGTCGTCGGCCTTTGGTAGTGGGTATTGGTCCTGCAGGGAGAAACAATTGATAGTTACTTTGTAATCACCACAGATTCTGATGGTGCTGTCTCCCATGAGGACTGGGACAATAGGACTGACCCACTCGCTGAACTCGATCGGTGAAATGATGCCCTCTCTTTGCAGCCAGTCTGGCTCGATCGCTACCCTTTCTCTCATCATGTACGGTACTGCTCTCACTTTTTGATGGATGGGTCGCGCCCCCGGATTAAAATGGATCTGCTCTTTTGCTCCTTGGAATTTCCCGATGCCTGGTTCGAACAGTAAAGAAAATTTGTTTAATACCTGGGCACACGAAGTGTCGTCCGCGGGTGATAACGCTCAGACGTCATCCCAGTTCCAGCGTATCTTCCCCAGCCAGCTCCTGCCGAGCAGTGTGGGACCATCGCCCGGTACCAGCCAGAGTGGTAGCTTGTGCACTGCTCCATCATAGGAGACCTTTACGTAGCACTGCCGATTACAGGAATCAGTTCTATCATATAAGTTCCTTAGTTTTGTGTGAACTTGAATTAAGACTGGCCTTGAGGCCTTGTTGCACCACAACCTTTTGAAAGTCTTTTTGCCCATGATGGACTGGCTCGCTCCCGTGTCCAGCTCCATTGACACCGAGAGTCCATTTAGTTCAACATTCAGCATTATCGGGGGACAATTCGTGGTGAATGTATGCACCCCACGTACCTCTGCCTCCTCTATCTGTTGCTCTGGTTCATCGTGATCCTTCATGGATCTGTCTTCCTCTGCAACATGGTAGTTTGCAGGCTTAGCAGCTCACCTGCACACTCGTTGGAGTTGTCCCATTGTTCTACAGCCCTTGCAAACGTAACCTTTGAATCGGCATGAATGGAAACGATGATCACCCCCGTAGCGCCAACAAGGTATTAATGGCCTTGCATTCATCATCCTTGATGGTGGACTCTGAGACATCTGCGGACATGCAGCTGCAGGTATGTGTGACCTGCCCTGCATGTTGCGATTTGGAAACAACATCACTTTGTTCACAGTACTTGTAGCAGCACTTGTGTGCAGAAAGATTTGCTTCATATGGTCACTGGTGGCAATGAACGCCTGGGCTGTCGCTATGGCCTTACTCAAGGTTGGGGTCTCTACAGACAAAAGTTTGCGAAGTATCATTTCGTGGCCAATATCAAGTGTGAAAAAGTCTCTGAGCATGTGCTCCAAATGTCCTTCAAATTCGCAATGACCTGCAAGGCGTCTTAGCTCGGCAACATAACTCTCCACTTCCTGCCTTCAGACCTTTTGTAGGTGTAGAACATGTAACTCGCCATCAGAACGCTTTTCTTCGGATTCAAATGCTCTCGGACCAGTGTGCACAAATCGTTGTACGTTTCTCCGTGGGTTTCGCTAGAGTGAGCAGATTCTTCATGAGGCCATATGTTGGTGCCCCACAGACGATGAGGAGGATCGCCCTTCGTTTGGCAGCGCTCTCTTCCCCATCTAGCTCATTGCCCATGAAGTATTGGTCGAGTCGCTCCACAAAAGTTTCCCAATCATCTCTCTCTGAAAATTTCTCCAGGATACCCACTGTTCTCTGCATCTTTGGGTTCGCTATCTGTATCTCAGTTACCAGTTGTGTATGGAGAAAGAGTCAGACAGAACACTGTGAGCACAAAGTAAAAAGTGTGACCGTAGTCTTTTATTGCAGGTCTCCAGAGTGCCTCTCTAACCTGTGAAGCCCCCTTAAATACCTGTGCTCCCAAGGATTATGGGATCCCTTTTGACTCCAGGCGATGAGCCCTCTAGTGGCTGTACAGAGTAAATACAAGTCCACATATATAACAGTGTTACATTAGCTACCCTCCAGTCCATAGGAACTGATCCAGAGTCAATAGAATGTTGGAAAATGAATACCAATGCATCCATTATATCTAGGGCCACTTCCTTAATTCTCTGGGATGCAACCTATCAGGCCCTGGGGATTTATCGGCCTTCAATCCCATCAATTTCCCCAACACAATTCCCTGACTAATAAGAATTCTCTTCAGTTCCTCCTTCTCGGTAGACCCTCGGACCCGTAATATTTCCGGAAGGTTATTTGTGTCTTCCTTTGTGAAGACAGAACCAAAGTATTTGTTCAATTGGTCTGCCATTGCTTTGTTCCCCATTATAAATTCATCTGATTCTGACTGCAAGGGACCAACGTTTGTCTTCACTAACCTTTTTCTCTTCACATATCGATAGAAGCATTTGCAGTCAGTTTTTATGTTCCCAGCAAGCTTCCTCTCATACTCTATTTTTCCCCTCCTAATTAAACCTTTTGTCCTCCTCTGCTGAATTCTAAATTTCTCCCAGTCCCAGGTTTGCTGCATTTTTAGCTTTAAAGTCATCTTTCAGTCGAAACTGTCCCTTTAAATTTTTTTGCTTAACGGTCTCCTTGAAGGGACCATTCCAATCTGATTCACTGCCACATGTCGCTCCTCCAACGCTGCCCCTCGTGGTCTGGTCGTAGCCATTTTGATTGTGGGTTCTTCTCCTCGTGGTACGGCCGCCATCTTCTGGCTCTCCTCCAGTTAGGCTGTGGTGGCCTTTTCTTCCTCAGGTTCTGCCAGGGACATCGTGAGTCCACCTTCCTCGATGATTTTCGCCTCTTGGAGTCCTGCTCCGGCCCAGAAGGAGAAGTTTGGGTTTTCGGTCCTGGAGATTTCGCCGCGGTGTTGTGGAGTCGTCGCCGCGCAGTCATAAGAACATAAGAAATAGGAACAGGAGTAGGCCATACAGCCCCTCGAGCCTGCTCCGCTGTTCAATTAGATCATGGCTGATCTGATCATGGACTCAGCTCCACTTCCCTGCCCGCTCCCCATAACCCCTTAATGTTTTAAGAAACTAACTTGAATAAAGGCTCAGCTTTGATTTAGGAGTAACATGCATTACCCGATTATAACTAACTGAACACACCAATTGGTGCAATTATTGCACACAACAATATTCAGGACTGCCCTTTGTGATTTAAAAAAAATTGAGAATCTATAACTATAAAATCACTGAATCATACAGCACAGGAGGAAATAACTATCCAATTATTCTCACTCCTCTGCAAGATCTTGCACTACAGCCCTGCAAATGTATCCTTTTCAAGTATTCATCCACTTCCACCACCTTTTTAGACAGTGCATTCCAGATCATAAAAAATTTCTCACCCCCCGCACCCCCCTCCCTCCACTGTGATTCTTGCTAATTATCTTAAATCTGTTCTTTCTGGATAAGTGCAATCACAATCTTCCCATGTTAAAATTCCACACTTGACCACACAGATTTTACACCCTAGTTGGACAGTGGGATCTCTAGCTGCAGCGATGGATCCATGTTCGATGTTGATTGCTGGAGCCTGGATGCTGTCGCCACTTCAAACGACTTGGACCGGGTTCATCCAATTTCTTCCCAGCAGCGTGGGACCATCGCCTGCAATGATCCACCGGAGGAGTTTGTTCAACATGCCGCCCTGGGAGACTTGAACGTCCAAGCTGCCAACGATTTGGATTTTACCTTTGGTGTAGGTGAGCAGCTTCGATTGGACAGTAGACAGTTTTGGTCGATTGGCAGGATTTATCCAAATTTTTTCAATGGTCGTTTGGCTCATCACAGACTGGCTCGCCCCTGTGTCGATCTCCATAGAAACTGGGACTCCGTCGATGTCTACTTCCATCGTCCACGGAGAACTTTCGGTGGAGCAGGTATAAATTCCATACGCTTCTTCCAGGGGTTGAGCAGCTTTATCTTTATCTGTGTCAGAGCCCAGGTGATCAGCCAACTCTTCGGTGACACGGTGAGTGAAGCTTTTTCTGCACATTCTTTGAAGGTGCCCTTTCTCTTTGCAGCCTTTGCATGTATAGTCTTTGTAGCGGCACTGGATGGCTCTGTGGTTTCCTCCACACCGCCCGCACGGTGCCATCCGGTTTGCCCAATGTGGCGGACTCAGGGTTGCGGGACTCGGGGCAGCATTTCTACCTTTAAAAGTAGCCATGTGGTGCACTGCATTCACCGCTTTAGAGTCCTGGGTCAGTATTTGCCTGGAGTTACCGGCCAAAACCATGTAGGCTTGGCTCACTTGAAATGCTTTCTGCAGGGTGACTGTGATGTCTGCAGAGAGCAATTTGTGTAGGAGGCCTTCGTGGCCGATTCCGATGACAAATATGTCCCTTAGCGCTTCATTAAGGTGGTTACCAAAATCACATGGTGCAGCCAGTCTTCTTAAATGTGCAGCATACTTAGCAATTTCTTGTACTTCGGGTCACCGGTAAGTGTAGAACTGGCTGTGAAGATGCTTTCTTTTGGTTTTAGTTGTTCCTGTATTAGTGTTACAAGTTCCTCATAGCTCTTGGTGGTTGTCTTCTCCGGGGCTAGCAAGGCCCTGACGAGACAATGGATGGTGGCCATACAACTGCTAAGCAGGATGGCCCTGCATTTTTTAAAGACGTGTACCCTGTGTGTTCCCATCCAGGGCGTTGGCTATGAAGAAATGTTCCAATCTTTCTACAAAGGCATCCCAATTGTCCCCATTGGTGAATTGCTGAAAGTTGCTGAGATTCGACATGCTGAGCGTATAGTTCGTGACCTCGTCACCAGTTATTGTATATGTAGGCACCTTTGGTAATGACTCCACGAGGCAGGTTATGGTAACATAGAAACATAGAAACATAGAAAATAGGTGCAGGAGTAGGTCATTCAGCCCTTTGAGCCTGCACCACCATTCAATAAAATCATAGCTGATCATTAACCTCAGTACCCCTTTCCTGCTTTCTCGCCATGCCCCTTTAGCCGTTAGGGCCATGTCTAACTCCCTCTTGAATATAACCAATGAACTAGCATCAACAACTCTTTGTGGCAGGAAATTTCACAGGTTAATAACTCTCTGAGTGAAGAAGTTTCTGTTCATCTCAGTCCTAAATGGCCTACCCCTTATCCTAAAACTATGTCCCCTGGTTCTAGACTTCCCCAACATCGGGAACATTCTTCCCGCATCTAACCATGTCCAGTCCCATCAGAATCTTATATTCGATCTCCTCTCATCCTTCTAAACTCCAGTGAATAAAGGCCCAGTTGATCCAGTCTCTCCTCATATGTCAGTCCAGCCATCCCTGGAATCAGTCTGGTGAACCTTCGCTGCACTCCCTCAATAGCAAGAACGTCCTTCCTCAGATTAGGAGACCAAAACAGAACACAATATTCCAGGTGAGGCCTCATTAAGGCCCTGTACAACTGCAGTAAGACCTCCCTGCTTATGGACTCAAAACCTCTAGCTACGAAGGCCAACATACCATTTGCCTTCTTCACCGCCTGCTGTACCTGCATGCCAACTTTCAATGACTGATGTACCATGATGTACCAGGTCGCATTGCACCTCCCCTTTTCCTAATCTGTCACCATTCAGATAATATTCTGCCTTCGTTTTTTTGCCACAAAAGTGGATAACGTCACATTTATCCACATTATACTGCATCTGCCTTGCGTTTTCCCACTCACCTCACCTGTCCAAATCAACCTGCAGCCTCTTAACATCCTCCTCACAGCTCACACCGCCACCCAGCTTAATATCATCTGCAAACTTGGAGATATTACACTCAATTCCTTCATCTAAATCACTCCACTAGTCACTGCCTGCCATTCTGAAAAGGACACGTTTATCACGACTCTCTGCTTCCTGTCTGCCAACCAGTTCTCTTTCCAGATCAGTACATTACCACCAATACCTTGTGTTTTAATTTTGCACACCAATCTCTTGTGTGGGACCTTGTCAAATGCCTTTTGAAAGTCCAAATACACCACATCCACTGGTTCTCCCTTGTCCACTCTTGTACTTGAACTGTGTAGACTGTCGTCCTTTATTTGCAGCTCCTCGAGTGAGGACACCAAGCTGTGAGCTCCCTTTTATACTGGGTTACCTTCAGTGTGCAGGCAACCCTTAGGTCTCCAGCAGCAGCACCCTCTTGTGTACAGGTAAGGTGTGTACAGTGTAAGGTACATTCAGTGTTACAGACATCATATAACAATACAAGCATGCTTACATAACACTATCCACATGGGCGATCGAGAGGCATAGAGCTGGTACTCGCAACAATAAAACTAGACCAAAATAATGAAAATAGAAACACCACAGCTTAAAAACATTACAACTGTCCAATTATGTGGTCGGTGTAGTGTTAGATGCCTACAGCCAGCTTTAGGACTATCGTTCACAGGTACAAATGTGTGATCCATACACATGCTTCATGTAGTCTCTGTTTAAATCAAGACTCGTTGCACGACATCCAACTCTAACTCACTGTTTTCCAGTATTTCTAAACCATCAAACTTCTTATTTGCATAGCTTCCCATCTATGGGCTTTTAAAACCCAGGTTCAGCTTCATCTAACCACTATTTCTTGTCTTTTCTCCCACTGTTTCACCTTAGTAGGGTTTTGAGATAGCTGCATTATTTTTTCACCTAAATATTGCTTGGCATCCTCACTTGCAGGTGCTGAGAAATGACAGATAGTATGAGGGAGCTGGACTGTCACTTGGTCAGCAGTTGGTAGAAGGGAAGCTGAGAAATTAGGGTCCTTTCCCAAAGAAAGCATCGCTGTATTACTGTTGAGCAATAATGTGTCATTATAGGGAGCAGGTAGGTTGAAGAATGTCAGATGAGAGCCTTATTTGTGACAATCTTGCCGCTATGAGGAGAAAGCAAAAAGACGGAGTTGGTTAAGGATTCTGGAGACTGAAATAATAAGGCATGAAACAGGTGCATGCTTTGTTTTATACAGTAGGTTCTTTTTCTCCTGAAAGCACTTTACTGGCAGCCCACAGTGCCTAGATATCAAGGAACTGTACTGTAGGAATCTGGTTGGAAACTACTGAAATGCCCAGTGTAGGTGGTCATGAAATGTGCATCAAATCTGCTTTAAGAATTCGATGCCAAGCACAAAAAGGATCCAATGAAAGACACCTTACGCCATCATCTCCCACTGTGGGTTAAAAGTGGAACAGTTAAGTCAAGGATAAAAGACACTGTGGGGTGAAAGTCCACAGGGGGTGCAACAGTCTCCTGTCGAAACTCATAAGATTTCCTCTGTGCACTCTGTGTATCCAAAATTGGCAGCCAGTCTCTTTAAATAGGTTTGCAATTTTGTTACCTATAGCACACTGGGCACATCTTCCCCCGTAAATCATCATAACATAAGAACAAAAGAATTAGGAACAGGAGTAGGCCATCTAGCCCCTTGAGCCTGCTCCGCCATTCAACAAGATCATGGCTGATCTGGCCGTGGACTCAGCTCCACTTACCCACCCGCTCCCCATAACCCTTAATTCCCTTATTGGTTAAAAAGCTATCTATCTGTGATTTGAATACATTCAATGAGCTAGCCTTAACTGCTTCCTTAGGCAGAGAATTCCACAGATTCACAACCCTCTGGGAGAAGAAATTCCTTCTCAACTCAGTTTTAAATTGGCTCCCCCATATTTTGAGGCTGTGCCCTAGTTCTAGTTTCCCCGACCAGTGGAAACAACCTCTCTACCTCTATCTTGTCCATCCCTTTCATTATTTTAAATATTTCTATAAGATCACCCCTCATCCTTCTGAACTCCAATGAGTAAAGACCCAGTCTACTCAATCTATCATCATAAGGTAACCCCCTCATCTCTGGAATCAGCCTAGTGAATCGTCTCTGTACCCCCTCCAAAGCTAGTATATCCTTCCTTAAGTAGGTGACCAGAACTGCACGCAGTACTCCAGGTGCGGCCTCACCAATAGCCTGGACAGTTGCAGCAGGACCTCTCTGCTTTTGTACTCCATCCCTCTCGCAATGAAGGCCAACATTCCATTCACCTTCCTGATTAGTTGCTGCACCTGCAAACTAACTTTTTCTTGGGGGCATTCATGCAGAAGGAGTCGCTAAAAACAGCTCTGGGCCCTGACTCCGTTAGGTGCATCGAGGAGGCTCAAGCACGTGGGGAGATCCCGTCCGAACTGACCCCCGTCCGGACGGAATTCCTCATCGGCGCCAAACCCCGGAACCTCCCTCGGGGGCCGGCGCCTCACAACTTGAGCCGCCTCGGGGAAATCCCCTCCGTGCCTTTCAGTTCCGCGCGGAGGGGTTTCCTGTACGGGCTGCTCCTGCACACCCTCAACTTTGCCATCCTCGCCGGCCGTCCGGACACGCCATGGCGTACCATCTTGCCGTCCGGAGGAGGCGGGGGTCCCCGATGGAGGACACTCTATGCAGGGGTCCTCCCACTATTCATCGGGGACTTGGCCTGGAGGGTGGTGCACGGAGCAGTGCCGTGCAACAAATTTTTAAGCCGGTTCACGGACTCCCAGGCCGCCTGCAATTTCTGCGGTCTGGAAGAGTCCGTGTTCCATGTTTTTATGGAATGCACAAGGTTGCAGCTCCTGTTTTATTATTTGAAGGGGCTGCTCCTGAAATTCTGGCTGCACTTCAGTCCCACTCTCCTGATCTTTGGGCACCCTGTGCGGAGGGGAGCGGGTAGGTCCGAAGGCCTCCTCGTAGGACTGCTCCTGGGCACGGCCAAGGGTGCCATCAGCCGGTCCAGGCAGCGGGCGGTCGAGGGGGTCATTCAACCTGACTGCCTGCCTCTCTTCCGCTCTTACATCCGGTCCAGGGTGTCCTTGGAGATGGAGCACGCGGTGTCCACCGGTACGCTCGCGGCCTGGAGTGCATCATCACGCCCGGCAACCAAATTTTAATTTGATTTTACGTTTTTAAGTTTAATTTGTTTTAATTGCCGGTGCTTTTAGTGTCCCCCTTCCCTTTTATAGGGGGCACTGGGGAAAATTGTGATTTTAGTGCCCATAAAAAAAAATCATAAAAAGAAAAACACAAAAAAAAAAGGGTGAAAAAAAAAAAGTGCCTTGTAAATGTCTGGAGTGTCACCCAGGTCGGGTGGCACCGTTTAATGTTTTATGTTTTTGCAGGTGAACTCCAAAAAGAGTTTCATGCACAAGGACCCCCAGGTCCCTCTGCACCGCAGCATGTTGTAATTTCTCCCCATTCAAATAATATTCCCTTTTACTGTTTTTTTTTCCAAGGTGGATGACCTCACATTTTCTGACATTGCATTCCATCTGCCAAACCTTAGCCCATTCGCTTAACCTATCTAAATCTCTGTGTCCTCTACACAACCCACTTTCCCACTAATCTTTGTGTCATCTGCAAATTTTGTTACACTACATTCTGTCCCCTCTTCCAGGTCATCTATGTATATTGTAAACAGTTGTGGTCCCAGCACCGATCCCTGTGGCACACCACTAACCACCGATTTCCAACCCGAAAAGGATCTATTTATCACGACTCTCTGCTTTCTGTTAGCTAGCCAATTCTCTATCCATGCTAATACATTTCCTCTGACTCCACGTACCTTTATCTTCTGCAGTAACCTTTTGTGTGGCACCTTATCGAATGTCTTTTGGAAATCTAAATACACCACATCCATCGGTACACCTCTATCCACCATGCTCGTTATATCCTCAAAGAATTCCAGTAAATTAGTTAAACATGATTTCCCCTTCATGAATCCATGTTGCGTCTGCTTGATTGCACTCTTCCTATCTAGATGTCCCGTTATTTCTTCCTTAATGATAGCTTCAAGCATTTTCCCCACTACAGATGTTAAACTAACTGGCCTATAGTTACCTGCCTTTTGTCTGCCCCCCTTTTTTAAACAGAGGCGTTACATTAGCTGCTTTCCAATCTGCTGGTACCTCCCCAGAGTCCAGAGAATTTTGGTAGATTATAACGAATGCATCTGCTATAACTTCCGCCATCTCTTTTAATACCCTGGGATGCATTTCATCAGGACCAGGGGACTTGTCTACCTTGAGTCCCATTAGCCTGTCCAGCACTACCCCACTAGTGATAGTGATTATCTCAAGGTCCTCCCTTCACACATTCCCGTGACCAGCAATTTTTGGCATGGTGTTTGTGTCTTCCACTGTGAAGACCGAAGCAAAATAATTGTTTAAGGTCTCAGCCATTTCCACATTTCCCATTATTAAATCCTCCTTCTCATCTTCTAAGGGACCAACATTTACTTTAGTCACTCTTTACCGTTTTATATATCGGTAAAAGCTTTTACTATCTGTTTTTATGTTTTGCGCAAGTTTACTTTCATAATCTATCTTTCATTTCTTTATTGCTATCTTAGTAATTCTTTGCTGTCGTTTAAAATTTTCTCAATCTTCTAGTTTCCCACTAACCTTGCCCACTTTATACGCTTTGGTTTTTAATTTGATACTCTCCTTTATTTCCTTGGTTATCCACGGCTGGTTATCCATTCTCTTACCGCCCTTCTTTTTCACTGGAATGTATTTTTGTTGAGCAATATGAAAGAGCTCCTTAAAAGTCCTCCACTGTTCCTCAATTGTGCCATTGTTTAGTCTGTGTTCCCAGTCTACTTTAGCCAACTCTTCCCTCATCCCACTGTAGTCCCCTTTGTTTAAGCATAGTACGCTCGTTTGAGACACTACTTCCTGTAAGCATGTCCACAGCCACGATTGAAAAGCTACGATCCATGTTTGCCATGCACGGCCTGCCTGATGTCCTGGTCAGCGACAATGGTCCGTGTTTCACCAGTGCTGAATTCAAGGAATTCATGACTCGCAATGGGATCAAGCACGTCACATCTGCCCCGTTCAAGCCCGCATCCAACGGCCAGGCCGAACGGACAGTTCAAACCATCAAGCAAAGCCTGAAACACTTGTCGGAAGGCTCCCTGCAGACCCGACTATCCCATGTGCTGCTCAGCTACCGCACCGAATCCCACTCACTCACCGGAGTTCCCCCAGCCGAGCTGCTTGTGAAAAGGGCACTCAAAATAAGGCTCTCTCTTGTCCACGTCGATCTCCATGATCACATTGAGGGCAGGCAGCATCAACAAAGTGTGTACCATGACCGCGCAAATTTGTCACGCGATATTGAGGTCAATGATCCTGTGTTTATACCCAATTATTGATATGGTCGCAAATGGCTCGCTGGCACGGTCATAGCCAAAGAGAGGAGTAGGCTGTTTCAGGTCAAATTGGCCAATGGACTAACATGCAGAAAACAATTGGACCAAATGAAGTTGCGGTTCACCAATAGCTAAGAATAACCCGAAGAAGACACCACCAACTTTGACCCTCCATCACACACACAAATGGCAACTGACATCATGGTTGACCACGAAGTCAAAATCACCATCCCCAGCAGCCCAGCAAGGCTGGCTGCCCAGCAGCACAATGAAGAACTAACCAACTCATCCACATCCGTATTTGTACCAAGACGATCAACAAGGGAGCGAAAAGCCCCAGATCATCTCACCTTGTAAATATGTGCACTATTAACTTCATGGGGGTGTGATGTTATGTATTTAACCCCTTGGAACCTGTATTACACTACCACCAGAGGGCCTACCTGTTGGAGTCTCAATGGATCCCAGCATCCCTTGGGAGCACAGTATATAAACAGGCCACCCACGAGATACCTGCACTCTGGAGTCTTATTAAAGGAGTTAAGGTCACACTTCCTCATTGTACACAGTAGTCAGCTTCATCCTTTATTATGAACAGAGCAACCCCTGTCCACGCTGACCTACATTGGCTCCCGGTTAAGCAATGCCTCGATTTTAAGATTCTCATCCTTATTTTCAAATCCCTTCATGGCCTCGCCTCTCCCGACCTCTGTAATTTCCTCCAGCCCCAGAACCCCCTGAGATGTCTGCGATCCTCTAATTCTGCCCTCTTGAACATCCCTGATTGTAATCACTCAACCAGTGGTGGCCGTGCCTTCTGTTACCTAGACCCCAAGCTCTGGAACTCCCTGTCAAAATCTCTCCTCCTCTCGACCTCTCGTTCTTCCATCAAGGCGCTCCTTGACCAAGGTCCTGCACTAATTTCTACTTATACAGTTCGGTGGCAAATTTATAGCACATAATAATCCTGTGAAGCACCTTGGGACATTTCACTACTTTAAAGGCACGATATAAATACAAGTTGTTGTTGTTGTTGCTGCTCCTCCTCTCAGTGGCTATGGCTACATCGTCAGGCAATGCTGTGCCCTCATGATTGCCATGTTGTGAAGCATGAAGTAGACGACGACGAATATTTCTAAGTAATTGGGCTACCCCCATTGTTGTTGTACACCCGGTCAGGCGAATACTGCAGCACTCCTGTTTGGTGATCAGGACAGTGGAACCGCTGTTTCCTGATTCCGATTGTCTGCTCAATGATGCTGCTGGTGGATGTATGACACTCATTGTAAGATTGCTGCGCAGGAGTGGTGGGGTTGCGAAAGGGAGTAATGAGACATGTGCATGTCTCCTAGGAGCCAGTCGTGACCTTCACTTGAAGGCAGAAACAGACCTGACACACCGGTCTGCCGCAGGATGAAGGCATCAATGGCCATGATTTGCCGTCTGTTATCGCACACCGACTGCACATTGAGTGAGTGGTATCCCGTCCGGTTTCGGAAGATCTCCGGGTTGTTCAGCGATGCCCTCAATGCGACGTGGGTGCAGTCTATGGCGCCCTGAACCCTGGGGAAGCCCACTATCCTGAAATAGCCAGTTGACCACTCCATTGGAAATGAGATGTGGTCCCATCTCCTCTTGTACACAGCATCTGTGATCTGACGGATGGAGCAATGCGTGACAAACTGGGATATGTTGGAAATATCTGCTGTGGCTCCTTGGAAAGATCCAGTGGTGTAAAAATTCAGGGCAATGGTGACCTTGGATGCCACTGATAGAGCCGTCCTCACCCTTGTTTGAGGCTCCAGGTCTGGCTGCAGGAGATGGCACAGCTCCGTCACCACATCATTCCTGAATCGCATCTCCACAGACACTGGTCATCATTGAGGTCGATGTGGGAAACCTGTTGTTGGAAGAGCCTTGCAGCATAGCTTTCGGTAGACGATTTTGGGACAATGTCTGTTCCGGTAGTGCGCACAGTGATGGCATATTTATCGCCATATGCAGACAAGCGGGACGGGTTTCGGTGGGATGGTAATCTTTTGCACTTATAGAAATTAGGAAGGTAATCTCCCGATTGTCGTTGAGGCCGCCCCAAATGGAACTCATTTCCGTCCCGTTACTGTCACAAACAGTCGGTAACGGCCCTTAAAAAAGGGACAATTTCAGCCCCTATATGTTGGAGTGTCTCTAACTCGCATTCCAGCTCAATGACTCTGTGACTGAAGGCAGAGATATTTCCTGCAGATGTGGGAATCCGGGACAGTCTCGCTGTCCACAAACTCCCAAATACTACAGTCCTGACACATAACCTGCCCTGCCCTCTCTCGTCTTTTTATTTATGATATGTCCTTACTATACAATTAAGAATGGTAATTGGTGCAGTTTTATTAACACAGATGACAATGAGTTTCTCACAGAGAATAAGCATTTTTAATCAGTGTCTGTCCACCACCTGTAATTAACCCGATTTTAAAAAGCTGAAAGTATCTTTAAAAATCTGTACAGAACCACTTTCTACTTACATTGGTGTACAGTAGTCAGTTTCATAGTAAATTTTAAAAAATTATATTCAAAAGATTTTAAAATGTACGTATTGGTATCCCGTGTCATGTATCTTACATTACTGTATATAACTGTATCTTACCATGACTGTAACTGGATATGACCTGTAACAATAAGCATACCTTACCACCAGGGGTGCACTTGCAGGAGACACTCCATACCTGTCCCACTGTGGTATATAAAGGGAGATCTCAGGCAAGTGCAGCACTGGAGAGCTGGAATTAAAGGTGCAGGTCCTGAGTGACCTTGACTTCAGCATGTGTCTCGTGTAAGTCAATACATTAGACTCAGGACTTAACAGTGGCGACGAGTTACGGGATCACAGAATCCACAGAATGGCTACCAACAGCTCAGATGAGAAATACAATGCTGGAGACAATTGGGATGACTTTATAGAAAGGCTCCAGCAAAGCTTTGTGACCAAAGACTGGCTGGGCGATGATAAGGCAGACAAGAGAAGAGCCCATCTCTTGACCTGCTGTGGCTCGAAAACATACACTTTAATGAAAGACCTGCTGGCACCCGAGAAACCAGAAAGCAAGTCGTTTGAGGATTTGAGCACACTGGTGAGAGACCACCTGAAGCCAGTGAGCAGCTTACACATGGCCAGATACAGGTTCTACAACTACAGACGCTGTCTGGGCCAAAGCATACCCGACTTTGTGGCAGAACTTCCGAGGCTGGCTAGTTCATGTGAGTTCCCCGATGAACTAAGGAGAGAAGTACTGAGAGACTTTTTTATTGAAGGAATAGGCATATTCCAAAAGCTTATAGAGACTAAGAACTTGACTCTAGAGGCAGCAGCACTGGTCGCACAGACATTCTTGGCAGGCGAAGAAGAAACGAGGCTGATCTATACTTCGGGTACAACAACCAACGAGGCATCGGAACAAGGGGTTTACATTGTGAAACCGCTGCCCCCACACACAGACAAAGGCAGGAGAGCAGGCCTTCAACAGCAGACAATGGCACCAGAAGCCATCAAAATCAAGGGCCACATGAACGGCCGATCACACCTCATCAACCCACAATGTGAGCAATCAACAACAGATTGAGAGAAGCTCAAGAGAGATCAGCCAGACGCAGCTCATCCATCGGAAACAATGGAAACGGTCTGTGTTGGAGATGTGGGGGAAGGCACTCAACCAGGGAGTGTCAATTTCAGCATGCCATTTGCAGAAACTGCAACGACACAGGGCATCTGGCTCGCATGTGCAGAAAAACAGCAGCTCGACTGGTATACGAATTGGAAGGGTCGGAAAGCGGACGGAAGATGGTTGGAACAGTGCACAGGACGCCGAGGTACAGCGGGTTAACATGATCAATGTCCACTGTTCTTACACCAAGATGCCTTCAATTATGATGAGGATTCTACTCGACGGGATAACCGTCAACATGGAAGTGGACACGGGGGCCAGTCAATCCCTCATGAGTGTTTAACAATTTGAACAGCTGTGGCGCACAAAAGCAACAGACCAAAACTCACAAAGATTGACACCAAACTAAGGACCAATACCAAAGAAATCGTCCCAGTCCTTGGCAGCGCCATGCTCTCAGTCACACACAAAGGGATGGTGCACCGACTTTCCCTGTGGATTGTCCCCGGGGATCTCCCAGCCCTGTTGGGGAGAAGCTGGCTAGCAGAACTTAATTAGAAATGGGATGATGTTCACGCCATGTCGTCAGAGGAACTGACCTCCTGCTCAACAGTTCTAAACCACTTGAATATCTCTTTCAGCCAGGTGTGGGCACCTTCAAAGGGGCTAAAGTTGGAATCTACATAGAAAAATAGAAACATAGAAAATAGCTGCAGGAGTAGGCCATTCGGTCCTTCGAGCCTGCACCACCATTCAATGAGTTCATGGCTGAACATGCAACTTCAGTACCCCATTCCTGCTTTCTCGCCATACCCCTTGATCCCCCTAGTAGTAAGGACTTCATCTAACTCCTTTTTGAATATATTTAGTGAATTGGCCTCAACAACTTTCTGTGGTAGAGAATTCCACAGGTTCACCACTCTCTGGGTGAAGAAGTTTCTCCTCATCTCGGTCCTAAATGGCTTACCCTTTATCCTTAGACTGTGACCCTTGGTTCTGGACTTCCCCAACAGTGGGAACATTCTTTGCAACTTAACCTGTCTAAACCCGTCAGAATTTTAAACGTTTCTATGAGATCCCCTCTCATTCTTCTGAACTCCAGTGAATACAAGCCCAGTTGATCCAATCTTTCTTGATATGTCAGTCCCGCCATCCCGGGAATCAGTCTGGTGAACCTTCGCTGCACTCCCTCAATAGCAAGAATGTCCTTCCTCAAATTAGGAGACCAAAACTGTACACAATACTCCAGGTGTGGCCTCACCAAGGCCCTGTACTCAAATCCCCTCGCTATGAAGGCCAACATGCCATTTGCCTTCTTAACCGCCTGCTGTACCTGCATGCCAAATTTCAATGACTGAAACATCACACAGAATGCCACACCGGTCCATCACAAGGTTAGAGCTGTGCCTTATGTGATGAGGGAAAAGATTGAAAACAAACTGGACCGGCTTCTGCGGGAAGGCATAATTTCTCCTGTGGAATTCAGCGACTGGGCAAGCCCCATCGTCCCCGTCACAAAGCCGAATGGATCCATGCGAATCTGTGGGGATTACAAGTCTACCATAAACAGAGTCTCCCTACAGGACCAATACCCGCTGCCCAGAGCGGAGGACCTATTTGCCACGTTGGCTGGAGGAAAACTTTTCTCGAAACTTGACCTCACATCTGCGTATATGATGCAAGAACTGACTGAAGAGTCTAAGCTACTCACCACCATCAACACACATCGAGGCTTTTTTGAGTACAATCGATGCCCATTCGGCATCAGGTCGGCAGCTGCTATATTCCAGTGCAACATGGAAAGTCTGCTCAAAGTCCATCCCGAGGACGGTAGTGTTTCAAGATGACATACTCATCACGGGCAGGGACACCGACTCTCATCTCCGCAATCTTGAGGAAGTACGAAGTCGATTGGATTGAGTTAAGAAATCCAAGTGTCTGTTTCTCACGCCTGAGGTTGAATTTTTGGGCAGAAGGATTGCCGCTGATGGAATCCGCTCAACCGAATCCAAAACCGAAGTGATTCGCCTGGCACCCAGGCCCCGGAATGTCTCGGAACTGCGCGCCTTTCTCGGGCTACACAATTACTTTGGGAACTTTATGCAGAACTTGAGCACGCTGCTGGAGCCTCTCCACGTGCTACTCAGAAAGGGGTGTGATTGGTTCGGGAGGACGCCCAAGAACGCGCCTTCAATAAGGCACGCAACCTTCTATGTTCCAAGAGTGTTTTAGCCTTTTTTAACCCAGGTAAGAAGTTAGTCCTTACGTGTGATGCGTCAGCGTACGGGGTCGGGTGCGTTTTACAGCACGTCAATGATGCAGGTAAATTGCAGCCCATTGCTTATGCCTCCAGGTCACTTTCACGGGCGGAGTGCGGGTACGGTATGGTTGAGAAGGAGTTGCTCACGTGCGTGTACGGTGTCAAAAAGATGCACCAATACCTTTTCGGGGCCAAGATTGCGTTAGAAACCGACCACAAACCCCTCACGTCCCTACTATCCGAGTGCAAGGCAATCAACGCCAACGCCTCGGCGCGCATCCAGCAGTGGGCACTCATGCTGGCGGCTTGCGACTACACAATAAGGCACAGACCAGGCACAGACAACTCTGCCGACGCGCTTAGCAGGCTACCCCTGGCGACCACAGAAGGGTCCGACGAACAGGACTGTGAGATGGTCATGGCAATCAATGCCTTTGAATCCACAGGTTCGCCCATGACGGCTCGCCAAGTCAGAGCCTGGATGACCAGCGACCCCACGTTATCTCGAGTTAACAGATGCGTTTTAACCGGTGACTGGGCAGTGGCTCGCGATACCTGCCCCGAGGAGGTCAAGCCCTTCCATAGGCGCATGCATGAACTCTCACTACAGGCAGACTGCCTGATGTTGGGCAGCCGAGTAGTTATGCCCTTACGAGGCAGGGAGACATTTGTCCAGGAGTTCCATCGCGAGCACCCGGGGATCGTCCTTATGAAGGCCATAGCCAGATCTCATGTCTGGTGGCCTGGCATTGACGCGGACTTGGAGCTCTGCACCATTTGTGCCCAACTCAGTAATGCCCCCAGGGAGGCCACCCTAAGCCCCTGGCCCTGGCCCACCAAACTGTGGTCGCGGGTGCATGTAGACTATGCAGGCCCATTCATGGGCAAAATGTTCCTTGTAGTCGTTGATGCATTTTCAAAATGGATCGAGTGCACCATTTTAGTCTCGGGCACCACCTCCACCACTGTGGAGAGCCTTAGAACCATGTTTGCAACGCACGGCATTCCTGACATATTGGTCGGTGATAATGGTCCGTGCTTCAACAGCGCAGAATTTCATGATTTTATAGTTGACCACTGTATAAATCACGTTAAGACAGCACCTTTCAAGCCGGCCTCCAATGCCAGGCGGAGCGAGCAGTGCAGATCATTAACAAGGCATGCTCAGAATCCAAGGTCCCACGCTGCAGAGCCACCTGTCGCGACTGCTGCTGGCATATAGATCTCTTCCGCATTCAGTGACTGGGGTTCCCCCCGCGCAACTATTGATGAAATGAACTTTAAAGATCAAGCTCTCGTTAATCCTCCCAGACATGCATGAATTTGTTGAGGCTAACTGAGTACCATGACCAAAATTTATGGGGAGGTGGAATGAGATAGGGGACAAAGTATTTGTGCTAATCTATGGCCGGGGTCCCAAATAGCTTGCAGGGACAGTAACAGACAAAGAGTGAAACAGGCTACTGGTTATACAAATGGACGATGGCCAAACCTGTCGGAGGCATGTAGACCAAGTAAAAAGTAGATTCACTGATAACACTGAACAACCAGAGGCAGATTGCAATGTGGAACTCACACCACACCTGGTGGACAGACGGGCAGAACAACCTGAGGAAAGGACAGTCTCAACAGCCCAGGTGAGATACCGCAATCACACTGAATGAAACAGACAGCCCAGGCAAGATAGCAGAAATCACACCAAACGAAAAACAGGCACCAAATCAAACAACTGGACTACAACTAAGACACTCCACGTGAGAGCGCAGACCACCTGAGAGACTGAATCTATAAAGGCAATAAGACCTTGGGGGAGGGTGATGTCATGTATCTCACATTACTTTATATAACTGTATCTTACCATGCTATACATGACTGTAACTGGATAAGAACTGTAACAATAAGCATACCTTACCATCAGGGGTGCACTTGCAGGAGACACTCCATACCTGTCCCACTGAGGTATATAAAGGGAGGTCTCAGGCAAGTGCAGCACTGGCTAACAGAAAGCAGAGTGTCAGAATAAATGGGTCCTTCTCGGGTTAGAAATCGGTGCTTAGTGGTGTGCCACAGGGATCGGTGCTGGGACCACAACTGTTTACAATATACATGGATGACCTGGAAGAGGGGACAGAGTGTAGTGTAAAAAAATTTGCAGATGACACAAAGATTAGTGGGAAAGCAGGTTGTGTAGAGGACACAGAGAGGCTGCAAAGATATTTAGACAGGTTAAGTGAATGGGCTAAGGTTTGGCAGATGGAATACAATGTCAGAAAATGTGAGGTCATCCGCCTTGGGAAAAAAAACAGTAAAAGGGAATATTATTTGAATGGGGAGAAATTACAACATGCTGTGGTGCAGAGGGACCTGGGGGTCCTTGTGCATGAATCCCAAAAAGTTAGTTTGCAGATGCAGCAGGTAATCAGGAAGGTGAATGGAATGTTGGCCTTCATTGCGAGAGGGATGGAGTACAAAAGCAGGGAGGTCCTGCTGCAACTGTACAGGGTATTGGTGAGGCCGCACCTGGAGTACTGCGTGCAGTTTTGGTCACCTTACTTAAGGAAGGCTATAGTAGCCTTGGAGGGGGTACAGAGACGATTCATGAGGCTGATTCCAGAGATGAGGGGGTTACCTTATGATGATAGATTGAGTAGATTGGGTCTTTACTCTTTGGAGTTCAGAAGGATGAGGGGTGATCTTCTAGAATCATTTAAAATAATGAAAGGGATAAACAAGATAGAGGCAGAGAGGTTGTTTCCACTGGTCGGGGAGACTAGAACTAGGGGGCACAGCCACAAAATACAGGGGAGCTAATTTAAAACCGAGTTGAGAAGGAATTTCTTCTTCCAGAGGGTTGTGAATCTGTGGAATTCTCTGCCCAAGGAAGCAGTTGAGGCTAGCTCATTGAATGTATTCAAATCACAGATAGATAGATTTTTAACCAATAAGGGAATTAAGGGTTATGGGGAGCGGGCGGGTCAGTGGCGCTGAGTCCACGGCCAGATCAGCCATGATCTTGTTGAATGGCAGAGCAGGCTCGAGGGGCTAGATGGCCTACTCCTGTTCCAAATTCTTATGTTCTTATGTTCTTATGGAGAGCTGGAATTAAAGGTGCAGGTCCTGAGTGACCTTGACTTCAGCATGTGTCTCGTATAAGTCAGTACATTCGAGTCAGGCCTTAACACCCTGCACCTAAATAACGAGCTTAATTTTAAGAGGCTTCTCGAAGGCCTGTAAATGGGCACAATTAGCTGGAACCCCAGAATTTCAACCCCCGGCACTTCATGGTATAACACTGCTTTCATTATAAATCAACAGATTCTCCGATTGTCCATCAGTTCAGCAATTTGAGCTCATCCAGTTACATTTAAAATTATCTTCTCCCAAGACTGAGCCGTTTGCTACTCAACCCGACATGATTTTGAGCTTGATAAGTTCCCATTTTGAGCTACTGTCCGTTTCCTATTTTGAGCCAATTTTCTATCTCAACTCAAACATGCCCAACACCAATGATGTCTGAACCCTGAGCTGAAAGGGAAGAGGAAGCTCGCCTGCCTGTGATTTCACAAGAGGTAACGTCAGTTACTTTGTGCAGAGTAATGACTGAGAACCCCAGAGTGTTGTGTATCGCTGTGCTGGGAGCTTTGCTGCTCAGTCTCTGGACTCCTTCACGAGCCTCTTCCCACAAGGTAGGCAATCTTACTGCAATCATACTTCTTTTTAAAGAAATTATGTAAATGTGATCGCAATTCTCAAATATGTTGCACCTTTTAGACTAAACAAGGGCATATGGTAATATGGTTTCACATCCTTTTTCATAAAATTACTCTAAGAGGGTTTCTTGCAACTCAATGACGGCCATCTGCTATTTTCCACATTTTAAGCTTTCCTGGTCGATATCTAAAATGTTGTCTTTAACTGGATTTGTTTTTTTTGGTCGTGCAAGTGATGTTCTGGTTCTGTTGAAGGTTTTCATTGTCCTTCAAAGTTTTGCTGGTTATTCAGTTGTTTAACGAATCAGTGATGCCCAATTTAGTTGAAAAAATCTTAATAACAAAACAACAACTTATATTTAAAAAGCGCCTTAACGTAGTGAAATTTCCCAAGGCGAATCACAGGAATATTATGAGATAAAAATTTTACATCGAGCCACATATGGAGAAAAAGCTTAGTCAAAGAGGTAGATTTTAAGGAGCGTCTTGAAGGAGGAAAGATAGGTAGAGAGGCAGAGAGGCTTAGGCAGGGATTCCCAAAGCATTGGGCCAAGGTAACAGAAGGCATGGCCACCGAATGTTGAACGATTATAATCAGAAGTGCTCAAGAGGGCAGATTTAGAGGAGTGCAGACATCTCAGGAGGTGCTGGGGCTGGAGGAGCTTACAGAGGTAGGGAGGGGCAAGGCCATGGAGTGATTTGAAAACAAGGATGAGAATTTTGAAATCGAGGTGTTGCTTACCCGGGAGTCAATGTTGGTCAGTGAGCACAGGGGTGATGGGTGGGCAGTCTGACAATTTAGAGACCGTGCAGGGGTCGAGAGAAGTGGTCGTGAGGTAAAGCTGAGTATCATCAGCGTACATGTGGAAACTGATGCTGCGTTTTCAGATGATTTCGCCAAGGGCAACATGTTAGATGAGAAATAGGAGGGGGCAAAGGATGGATCCTTGGGGGACATCAGAGGTAATGATGCGGGGACAGGAAGAGAAGCCATTTCAGGTGATTCTCTGGCTACGATTAGATAACCAAGAATGGAACCAGGCGAGTGCAGTCCCACCCAGCTGCACGACAGTGGAGAGGCGTTGGAGAAGGATGGAGTGGTCAACCGTGTCAAAGGCTGCAGACAAGTGAAGAAGGCATAGGAGCGATAGTTTGCCTTTGTCACAGTCACAAAGGATTTCATTTGTGACTTTGATGAGAGCCGTTTCGGTACTGTGGCAGGCACGGAAAACGGATTGGAGGGATTCAAACATGGAATTGCGGGAAAGATGGGCACGGATTTGGGAGGCGACATGTTCAAAGACTTTGGAGAGGAAAGGGAGGTTGGAGATGGAGCGGCAGTTTGCAAGGACGGAGGGGTCGACGGTTTTTTTTGAGGCGAGAGGTGATGACTGCATAGGGGGACAGTACCTGAGGAGAGAGAAACAGTAGCATTGTCAGCTAACATGGGAGCCAGAATTAGAAATTGGGTGGTCAGCAGTTTGATGGGAATAGGGTCAAAGGAGCAGGAAGTGAGTCTCATGAACAGGATGAGCTGGGAAAAATCATGAGGGGAGATCCGAGAGAAACTGGAGAAAGATGTGAGGTCAGGGCTAGGGCAGGGGGGGTCCTTAGAGGAAGTGCTACATTAACCAGACCAACATCCTTCAACGATCTCCACAAGGCCCAAATGTGGTTAACCTAACACTGCAACACTAATATAACCACCTATTGCCATGGCTTACTCACATGACCTAAGTCAGGACCAGTTAGATAAGCCCATGAAGATTTTGTCCAACATTTTATAGATCAGTAAAAAAATTAATTTAGTTTCAGAGATGGTATGATATATTCAATTTGTTATACCAAATATAAAAATTATTATTTTCACATAACTTTCAGAAAAAAGCATCTAAATATAAGGTGCCAGCCGTGGCTCAGTGTTAGAACTCTTGCCTTTGAGTCAGAAGATTGTGGGTTAAAGTCCCACTCCAGAGCCTTGAGCACCTAATCTAGGCTATTATTTCTGTGCAATATTCGGGGAGTGCTTCACTATCGGAGGTGCCCTCGTTCAGATGAGAAGATGAATTGATAGCCCCTCTGCCCTCTCAGGTAAACATTAAAGATCCCTGGGCACCATTCAAAGAAGAGCAGCAGAGTTATCCTGGAGGCCTGGTCAGCATTCATCCCTCAAAGTACTCATAAAACTGATGAACTGGTCATTAATTTCATTACAAATTGCGGGACCGTGCTATATGCAAACTGGCTGCTGTGTTTCTTACATGACAACAGTGTCTGCATTACAAAAATATTTCACTGGTTGAAAAGCACTTTGGAATATTTTGAAAAAAAGAGAGACTTGCATTTATATAGCGTCTTTCAAGTCCACCAGCCATCCCAATGCGCTTTACAGCCAATGAAGTACTTTAAAAGGGTTCTGCTCACACCACTTGCTCCCAGTCATGGGGGCTCTATTTGCAGTCCCCCTCGCGCTCGAGTATGATAGGGAGAGGGAGAGGAGGCAGCGAAGAAGAGAACAGGATGCTCACATAGGGAGGAGGAGGAGAGGCAGGAGGGTTCGCAGCAGGAGGCCTTCTCCACCTCGGGTCTTCCGAGAGCACTTCTCCCACCTGCGCTGAAGCTGGCAAATGTGTATTAGGAGCCTCCGCTTCACCAAGGAGGTGGTCACAGATCTCTGCCACCTCCTGCAAACAGACCTGCAGCTTCAGAGCATGCCGACGAATGCGGTGCCAGCGGTCCTCAAGGTCACCGCGGCCCTCAATTTTTTTGCTACCGGATCCTTCCAGTCTGGAGCAGGAAATATAGCTATCATCTCCCAGTTTGCCATCCATCACTGAATCCGGGATGTCACTGAGGCGCTGTACTCCAGGAGAAAGGACTTCATTGTATTCTCTCTGAACAGAGAGAAGCAGGAGGTGCTTGCATGTGGCTTTGCCAGGAGAGCGGGCTTCACCATGGAAGGGAGAGGAGGAGGAGGAGGAGGAGGAGGAGGAGGAGGAGGAGGAGGAGGGGGAGGAAGGGAGGGGGCAGGCAGCAGTTCCCCGTTCCGGGCGGGCTGTCCGTGAACACCTCCTCAGACTCCGGTTCCAATGAATGAAACCCCAGATCCCCGTTGCTCACCACTTCCCCATCTTACCATCCCTCTTTCACGGAACATCACAGAGTCCTCCTGGGCATAAAGCTGAAATGAGAGGCACCACAAACAATCATTCCACATATAACTTATAAATTTATCAAATTAACGTCAACTAATCACGTTGTACTATATATAAATGTATATCTATGTGTATATTTCTTACAGGGAAAGAGACTGAATCTGTGAAATGAGTCGACGATTTTTCTGCTGCAAAATGCCAGCTGTTTTGATGTTCAGTTTCTGTCTGTTTCTACTTCCATCTGTTCTCACACAAAGTAAGTGCCTTATTTCCACCAATCACAGTCATATTGTTTTACTTTATCAAAGTGTTTAATGAAACCACACACACAGGCCGGGATTGTTCCAGCGCTCAGAGGGTGAGTTTGGAGGCAGGTCCACTGTCAAAATACAAAAAAGATTGTCAGCGGGTCGAGGTCCCGCTGTGAACCCGCCTCCACGTCAGTTTCCCAAGTGCGGGGTCTGTCTGTGCTTTACAGACCCGACACCAAGCGGCGAGCGAGCCAATTGACACAGTTAACAACTAGTTAAAATGTACTTCCCATTTTTCCAGCTTTTTAGATGAGATCTATGGCGCTCGGGGATCATGTCAGGTCAGTAGATCAGATTTTCAATGACTCTACATCCCTCTGAATAGTTGAGAGCTGCAAAAGTACCTGTAGTATAAAAGCTACTATTCCCCAGCTGTTCACTTCCAATCTTAGAAGCTGCAGCCTTCAGGGATTGGAACACACTTTTTAGCTTTCGGAAGGTTGGAAGTGTTTGGAGTAAATTATCTAACCTCTGACACCTCCGTGGAGCAACCTCTCTCACCATTGACAGATCGCTTCTGTCATCTCAACCACAGCTGCCATCTACTCCAGCAGCATCGGTGCCCTTGACAAAACCTCACAATAGTCCTCAGAATCCCACCACGATCAGCCCCAACACCAGCATCACCAGGCACACCAGCAGCACCAGGCACATCAGCAGCACCAATAATATCACCAACATTCTCTGCGATCACATGATGCTGCTCAGGACACAGAGCATCAGCACCTGAGCACATTGCTGCCCGGGAGGCTAGAGATGGCCTCACCATGGCCAGATTTATTTCACTTGGCTGTATACATCCTGGCTGCCACATAATGCGTCAGGTTGGCACCACCCCACAGCAGCACCATAAAGCATCCCTGCAATGCCCAAGCCTTTCCTTTCACACTCAGTACCCTTGCAGGGGTACCATTATGTCTCACCATTCACTATAATTCATTAAACCACCTAAAGGTGCACACAAATCTGTCCAAGAAGGCAAAGTGTTCAAAATAAATATTTCAATGTTTGACAACACATTAGCAGAAACTCTACATGAACATTGGCTAAAGACCCAAGTACCTACAATAGTGTGCTGTTAGTTGGTACAATTGGCCAAGGATTAGAGTGTGTGCGAGGGTGGCTAATGAGATGGGGATGTGATAATGTAGATAGAGACAGGGGGATAGGTGGAGGTGCAAGGTAAGTTGGTGTGAGTAAGGATGTGCAGGAGTAGGGTAGGGAAGGCAGAGTGATGGGGATGTGATGAGTAGCACAGCAGGATGAGGTTGAGTGTGGCTTTGCAGTAACATTTTGTGATCTACTGAGATCATTGAAAGGTTTGTGCCACTGCAGCCAGCCCCTCCTGACCACATCCCTGCTTGTGCCCTCCTGTCCATTAAGGGGGGGGGCACAAATGAATTTTTGCCCCGGGCAAGGAAAGAACAGCACCTCCCACTAAATTGGGTGGGGGTTTTGCGACAGCGCTGACAGGTTACGTCCCGCTCAGCTGCGCCTGGCGATGCTGACGTCATCACCCTGTGCAGCGCCCCGTTACCACTCCAGAAGTTATCTTGGCCCTCGCCCCCTGTTTTACCACCTGGTGTTGACAACGAGCTGTCGTGTTTCAGCCGGGTGTTGGCTGGAGCAGTGCTATTTAAAGGCGCCAGGATCGGGTAGATTTTAGGCAGAGAAAAAGACAGCAAACTGTGGCCAGAGGGAGGAGAGCCAACAGGGCTGTCAATGGGAGATCTTACCCTCCCAGGGTATTCCAGCAGCGGTTCTCGTATATCAATTTCACTGAGGAGCAGTGTGTTCGAAGGCTGCGCTCCAGCAAGGACGTGGTCACAGAGCTCTGAAACCTGCTGCAACCAGACCTCGAGCCCAGACCAGGGTGATGATGGCTCTCTCAGTGGCAGTCAAGGTCACCATCGTGCTCAATATCTACGCCAATGGATCCATCCAGTGTGCAACAGGAGACATCTCCAACATCTCCCAGTTTGCCGTCCAATGTTCCATCAGTGAGGTCACAGATGCTCTCTACAGAAGGAGAAGGGAATACACTTCGTTCCCCATGACCAGAGAGAAGCAGTTCGATCGTGCATGTGGCTTAGCCAGGATAGCGGGCATCCCCATGGTGCAGAGCACCATTGACTGTACCCACCTTGCTTTGTGGGAACCGCATACAATCCTGAGGTATTCCATAACTGCAAAGGCTACCACTCACTGAATGTGCAGTTGGTATGTGACCACACACATCGAATCCTCACCGTCAAAGCCCACTTTCCTGGCAGCAGCCACGATGCATCCATCCTGGACCAGACCTGTGTGCCGGCTCTCGTCTAGTCACCACATCAAACTCGCGGTTGGCTGTTTGGAGACAAAGTCTATCCGCTCTCCACCTGCCTCATGACTCCTCTCCGCAACCCAAACACTCCTGCCCAGCACTCATATAACGAGAGCCATGCTGCCACTAGGAACATCATTGAGCAGACCATCGGAGCGCTCAAGCAATGGTTCTGCTGCCTTGACCGCTCAGGAGAAGTCCTCTAGTACTCGGCTGAGCGGGAGTCCCTTTTTGTCATTATAGGCATGCTGCACAACTTGGCCATCATGAGGGCACATCTATTGCCACCAGCCATAGCTGCACCACACCTGGAGAAGTAGGAGGAGGACGAGTTTCAGGGGGAGGAGGAGGAGGAAGAGCAGGAGCAGGAGGAGGAAAAGCAGGAGGAGGAAGAGGAGCAGGAGGAGGATGAGCAGGAGGAGGAAGAGTAGCAACAGCAGCGACTGAGGAGGCAGCCACTCAATCAGCATTCTGCAAGGACGATCCGTGACAGCCTCATCAGACTTCGCTTCCAATGAATCCCATCCCACTTCCCGGTTGCTCTGCACATCCCCATCAACACATCAATTTCCCCTTCCATATCACAGTCCCAAAACTGAAATGAGAGGCAGCACCAAATATGCAACAATCCAATTAAAATTTATCTCATAACACTCACCAGAATTCTAAACACCAATGAAATTTAAGACTCACCCTTGTGTAATACCTTATATCCCCGCGCAACTGTGGCTTTACCTAATCTAGAGTTCCTTCGCAGTGTGTCCCCTGTAGCTGCAGCAGGGCTGGTGGAAGGCTGCTGAGTGTCAGGGCCAGAGACTACTGCTGGCCTTGCAGGACGCCCTCGACCAGCTCTGGGCCTGGAAGACCCCGGCTGCAGACTGCACCACCTCAGGCTGGGTGGCAGCAGGCTGGGCTGGTTGGATTACGTGCAATGGCGGAGTGTCAGTGATGGGCTCAGGAACCATGTCATCCTGAGAGAGGTCTGCAGGCTCCTTTTCCATTGACCCACTGCCACTCCCTCAGGGCAGCACCTCAGCATCCCCATCCAATCTGCTGGGGCCCAGATTGGTGGCCTGCTGTGACACCATGAGTTCGGTGTGATTCGGTTTTGAGTTCTCGCAGGAGACAAGGTTTCTGATGGATGGAGTGATGATCGACATGACATATATGTCGTCATCTGTGAACAAGTCAGCACCAGAGTCCGAAGCAGGAGTCGAGCGGCTGAGCATGTCAGCTACGTGGTTGCGACTGCCAGCGATGCACTGTGCATCAAAGTTATACTGATGAAGGTGATCTGACAATCGGCTGATTCGGAGTGGTCTGTGCCAACATCCAGTTGTAGCGAGTAGCGTAGTTAGTGCTTGGTGATCCGTACGGAGGGTAAATTTCTTGCCATAGAGGTAGATGTGCCAGCGTTCACATGCGTAGATGCAAGCGAGTGCTTAGTGTTCCCCTGTAGATTATTTACGTTCCTCAGACGAGAGCGCGTGAGAGGCGAAGGCTACTGGGCATTCCAGGCCGTCAATCCTTTGCGAGAGCACAGCACCTATGGCGGCGACTGATGCATCCGTGGTGACGTATGTAGTGACATTCGGATCAAAGTGCGCGAGGATAGGAGGGGATGTGTTTTTCTCCTGAAGCGTCGTGAATACCTGAGCCTGGGAATCTGTCCATTCCCAAGGAACGTCCTTGTGCCGCAACTTGCAAAGTGGTTCGGCAATGTGCGCGTAATGCGGGATGAACTTCAGATAGAAGTTGCAAGTGCCGAGGAATGATGAATGTTCCTTGATGGTGATAGCCTCCTGCATTTGCTGGATAGCGTCAATGTTGTCAAGCGTCGGCTTGACACCTTGTGCTGTGACTCTGTAGCCCAGAAAGTTTATTTCTCCAACAGCAAATATACACTAATTGGCATTAAGTGTAATGTTATGTGTAGTAAGTCTATTCATAACTGTGTGAAGTCACTGGTCATGTTCTTCCATTGCCCATCCATGGACGACAATATCATCAAGCAATTTGAGGGCTCCCTCTATGCCTGCTAGCATAGTCGTGACAATCTTCTGAAATGCACTTGGTACAGAAGCTAGTCCGTAGGGAATGCGTTGATACTGATACAGAACATCATGCATTGTGAATGCCGTGAGCGGTTTACTCCACTAGGGGTATTTGCAGGTAACTGCGGCGCATGTCGTGTTTCGTAAAGACTATTGAGCCGTGGAATTCTGAAGACAGTTCGTCAACGGTAGGAAGAGGCTACTTGTCAGGGATGATGGCCTTGTTGACCTCTTTCAGGTTGATGCACAGGCAGATCTCCCCATTTTTACAGCAAGCAATGGCTAAGTTCGAGATCCAGCATGAGGAGTTGATGCTCTCAATGATTCCCTGAGATTCGAATCATGTTAATTCTGCGGATACTTGGTTGCGAAGCGCGAATGGGAGACGGCGAAGTTGCTACGTAACTGGTTTGATGGAAGGGTCAACGCGGGGACGATGGCAGAATTTTGTTGTCACTCCAAACCCTGTGAAGATTGAGGGATGCTGCTTGTCAAAGTCCATTGTGTACACAGGTGGGTTTTACCTTTGAACCTAAGCTTGTCAAACAGGTCAACACCCATGAGGCTTCATCCCTTTGTGACATAAAAGTAAAAGTTCTCCAATATTATGTCCTTGCAGTACATCAGGATAGACATGAACCCAAGTTCCCCAATTTTGGAGTCGGAGAACACACTTAGAGTGGAAGTTGTGGGTTGCAGTTAACAGTGCGTGAAATGGGGTTTGAGCACAGCCTCGCTCAATATGAAACTTTGGCTCCTAGTTCAATGAGGAGGCAGCAGGGCGTGCCGTCAATGTTTACCTCACAGTCCTTGAATTTGCCCGAACCGATGTGCGAAATGTCACTAACGGAGTAAACCATACTGGGTTCATCACTATCGGGGTTGTCCACATGTCGAATATGCTGCGATGAGCGACAGACACGAACAAAATGGTTCATTTTACCACATGCATTCTTCCCACTAGCAGGGCAGTTAGGACCCTTTGCCGAATGTGATTTGTCCCCACAGTTAAAGCAGTGGAAGTAAAGTCCGCGATCCGCAGTGGGTGGCTTATTACTAGCCCCAGGTCTCTGCTGTGATTTCCACTTTGGACGAATGCCTTGTACATGGGCTGTAGCTGCAGTCTGCTGCACAGGGGGAGCAGACGATTCAATCGCTTTTGAATCGGAAAGTGCTGATTCAATTTGGTGGCCAAATTAGTTGCTTTGTCCAATGTCAACTTGTCATCCTCCATTAGAAGCGTTCCCGAATGTGGGGATCGTTGTTTTTGTTATGTATGTAATAACTCGATAGACTGAATACTGTAAACTAACACAGGTACAAACCCGGCTCTGTTTTATTAGGGCCCAAAATGATGACATTACATGATGGCTTGCCTTTTATACCTGGGCCGCACACAAGTGCATACAGCCCAATGACCTCCGACAGTGGCGCCACCTGGTGGCTAGTAACCCCAAGCATACATACATGACAATATCCCCTTTTAAGATATTAGTAACAGTCTTTTTACAAATTGAGACAGTCCGGGGCTTTCCATTCCCGAGTTGATCATCTCAGTTCAACTCCAGCCTTGGGCGAGCGCTCTGAGTCAGTTATGACTGGGGGTTGGGTAGCTGTTCTGATGGGACTGGCAATGACCATGTCAGGGATTGAAAGTCCAGATTCATTGATGACAGCTGAGTCCTCTGATGACTGAGGGTAGGTTAGTCGGTCACTGATTGTGTCTTCCTTAGACTGTTCCGGTTCATCCGTGTGCCGCAGCTTTATCTGATCAACATGTTTCCTGCATGTTTGCCAATCTTGAGCTTGGCGGTAAACACGCTGTTACCCTCCTTGGCCGTAACAGTACCGACGATCCACTTGGGACCTTGACCATAATTTAGTACATACACAGGATCATTGATAGAAATGTCGCGTGACACAGCAGCGCGATCATGATACCACTGCTGCCTTTGACGTCTGTATTCAATATGATCGTTTAAGTCAGGGTGGACAAGAGAGAGCTTGAGTTCGCTCTTCATCAATAGTTAAGCGTGTGGGGTCTTGTCCTGTAATTAAACAATATGCATGACAAGCGAGTCTGCAGTGAACCTTGAGTTACACGCTTCACACTCTGCTTGATGGTTTGGACCACACGTTCTGCTTGACCATTAGATGCGAGTTTGAATGGTGCTGACCTCACATATTTGATACCATTGAGTTTCATGAACTCTTGAAACCACAGACGAATGAAGAAAGGTCCGTTGTCGCTTACAATGATGTCGGGCAAACCATGAGTAGCAAATATGTCACAAAGGCTCTCAATGGTAGCTGTGGATGTACTGGATGACATGATTATACACTCTATCCACTTGGAATATGCATCCACCACAATTAAAAACATCTTTCCCAGGAAGGGACCTGCAAAGTCGATGTGGATCCTGGACTATGATTTAGATGGCCATGACCACAGACTCAGCGGCAATTCCGCTGATGCTTTATTTAGCTGCATGCAAGTATTGCACTGATGCACACATGATTCCAGATCAGAGTCAATTCCAGGCCACCATATATGAGACCTGGCAATGGCTTTCATCATGACAATATCAGGATAAGTGCTATGTAGATCATGTAAAAATTTCTCTCTGCCTTTTTTCGGCATAACAATACGATTACCCCACAGTAAACAATCTGATTGAATGGATAGTTCATCTTTGCGGCAGTTGTAAGGTTTGCTCTCATCATCCATTTGCTTGGGTATGGCAGAACATTCACCACTAAGGACACAACATTTCACAACCAATAATATCGGGTCCTGTCTTAACTTGTTGAGCCATGACAGGGGTTCCTTTACCTTCAAAAGCATCCATAACTAACAGTAGGTCTGCAGGTTGTGGCGTCTCCACCTCCGGTCTGGGCAATGGCAGATGGCTCAGTGCATCGGCACAATTCTTGGTGACAGGTCTATGGCGAATAATATAATCATGGGCAGATAATGTCAGCGTCCACCTCTGGATGCGGGGATGCATTGGTATTTATACATTTGTTTTCTGAAAACAATGAAATGAGTGGATTGTGATGTGTTTCCAGTTCAAACCGAAGACGAAACAGATACTGATGCATCTTTTTAACCCCATACACATAGGTTAATGCTTCTTTTTCTACCAAGCTGTAGGCTCTTTCCGCCTTTGACAAACTTTTAGAAACATATGCGACAGCCGACTCATTAGCTTGTTGGAACACGCAACCAACTCCATAAGCTGAAGCATCATAGGCCAATACTAGATGCTTACACGGATCATAATGTACCAGCAGCTTGTTAGAGCAAAGCAGATTAGTAGCTTTCTCAAAAGCTCTATCTTGAGACGCACCCCACACCCAGTTGTCGCCTTTTCTTAGCAGCATGTGCAGTGGCTCTAATAAAGTGCTCAATCTAGGTAGGAAATTACCGAAGTAGTTGTGTAGACCAAGGAACACAGCTCCGTCACATTCTGAGGCTTGGGTGCACTTTTGATGGCCTTGGTTTTTGAGTCTGTAGGCCTGATGCCATCAGCAGCAATTTTCCTCCCCAGGAATTCGACTTCTGGAGCCATTAACACGCATTTCAAACATTTCAGTCTGAGTCCCACTTTGTCCAGACGATGTAGGACCTCTTCCAGGGTGTTCAGATGTTCGGCAGTGTCACGACCTGTGACCAGGATGTCATCTTGGAACAAGACGGTTCTAGGGACGGACTTCAGTAGACTCTCCATGTTCCTCTGAAATATGGCTGCAGCCGAGCGAATTCTGAAAGGACACCTGTTGTAGATAAACCGTCCTTTATGAGTATTGATGCACGTAAGTTTCTTCAACGTCTTGACCAGCTCCTGTGTCATGTAAGCCGATGCCAGGTCCAGTTTAGTGAACGACTTCCCCCCGGCTAGTGTTGCAAATAGGTCATCGGCCTTCCGTAAAGGGTATTGATCCTGTTTCGAAACTCGGTTGATTGTAACCTTTTGGTCTCCACAAATCCTGACAGTGCCATCACTCTTCAATACAGGAACAATGGGGCTGGCCCATTCGTTATATTCGACCGGTGATAAGACCCCTTCACGTTGGAGTCTGTCCAGTTTGATTTCGACCATCTCCCTCATCATGTACGGAACTGCCCGAGCTTTATGATGGATGGGGCTTGCATCCGTGGATCTGCACCTTGGCTCCCGTGAAATTGCCGATGCCTGGTTCAAACAGCGAGGGAACTTGCTTAGCACTTGAACACATGGAGTATTATCCTCCGATGACAATGCTTTGATATCATTCCAATTCCATATGAATTTTTCTAGCCAAATCCTGCCGAACAGTGCTGGACCATTGCCTAGAACAATCCATAATGGTAAATCATGAACCGCACCATCATACGACACCTTGACTACTGCACTGCCAATCACCGTTATATGTTCTTTAGTGTAGTTACGCAACTTGGCATTGACTGGACTCAGATTAGGCCTCACAGCCTTAGTATCCCACAGCTTGTCGAATGTCCACTGGCTCATTATTGATTGACTCGCACCCGTGTCCAATTCCATCGGTACCGGCACACCATTAAGTTTCCCATTAATCATTATCGGTTGGCTCTTTGTTAGGAACGAATACAGTCCATGCACTTCCTCCTCTGGTATCTCGGATTGCATGTCTGGATCTGCGCTATACTGGTCATCATCCTCCATGTGCTGTGTCGCAGCACGCTTGCTCAGTTGCGGACACATGTGCTGGAGATGCCCCAGTCTCGAACAGCCTTTACAAATGTACTGTTTAAACCGACACTGATGAGGCCGATGATTGTCCCCACAATATCAACACGGTGAAATCGGATTCATTCCTGTTGGCGGACTTTGAGCAGCCACAGGTTTTGCATGTGCAGTTGAGTAGGCCCTGCCATAGGCAACTCTGCCAAACGACGATACAATCTTGTTTACAGTACTTGCCGAGTTCCGATTTTTCAAAAATATCTGCTTTAAATTTTTATCCGTCATCATGCATGCCTGGGCAATCGTGATGGCCTTGCTCAAATCCAGTGTCTCCATAGCCAGAAGCTTATGCAGGATCACCTTGTGGTTGATTTCCTATTACAAAGAAGTCTCGCAGCATGTCTCCCAATGTGTTTTTGAACTTACATGGTCCAGCCAGACATCTTAGGTCGGCAACGAATTCCGACACATCCTGGCCCTCAGAACGAATGTGCGTATAGAATCGATATCGTGAGATGTTGATGCCTTTTTCTGAATTAAGATGGTCATGTACCAGAACACACAATTCCTCATAGTCCTTCTCCATTGGACTTGCAGGCGAGAGAAGATTCTTTTTGAGTCCATAGATTTTCGGACGGCAAACCGTGAGGAAGACTGCCCTGCACCTAACTGCCTCAGTGGTTTCCTCCATTTTGTTGCCACGAAGTACTGGTCCAGACGAGCTACAAAATCTGCCCAGTCCTCTCCCTCCACGAATCTCTCCAAAATTCCAATTATGCTCATTTTTGCTTGCAAAGGTTCTTAAATTACCTCATCACCAAATGTTATGTATGTAATAACTCAATAAACTGAATACTGAAAAGTAACTCAGGTACAAACCTGGCTCTGCTTTATTAGGGCCCAAAGTGATTACATTACATGATACCTTGCCTTTGATAGCTGGACTGCACACACGTGCAGACAACCCAATGTCCTCCAACAGTGGTGCCACCTGGTGGCTAGTAACCCCAAGCATACATACATGACAGTTTTCTCAATCATTTGATCCCTGATCATTTCCTCTGTCAGTGCTCCAAAGTTACACGTAGCAGTCAGTTCCGTTAATGAAATGACATACTGTTTGAATGGTTCACCCTTTTGATGAAAATTGAATAGCTGTGAATGTAGACAAGGTATGAGATGAGGATTTGAGTTTGCGTAGCTGTACATGTTTGGTCGGTGATTTGTGGGGAGTGATAGTTTGCGCAGTGCGCACAGACAGAGGTTCAGAGGCTGGTATGTAGGAGGTGTGGAAGCATGTACTCACTTTGCCCACCCTACTGTGGTCATGGAATTTCGTCCGGCACTGAGTCATCATCATATGTAGTCCCTCGAAGCGAGGATGACGTGCTTCCACGCCAAAAAGTAATGCGTTCACAGGTGTTTCAATGATGGACCTAATATTCCAGATCCCGAACTACATGTTGAAACATAAAAACATAGAAACATAGAAAATAGGTGCAGGAGTAGGCCATTCGGCCCTTCTAGCCTGCACCGCCATTCAATGAGTTCATGGCTGAACATGCAACTTCAGTACCCCATTCCTGCTTTCTCGCCATACCCCTTGATCCCCCGAGTAGTAAGGACTTCATCTAACTCCCTTTTGAATATATTTAGTGAATTGGCCTCAACTACTTTCTGTGGTAGAGAATTCCACAGGTTCACCACTCTCTGGGTGAAGAAGTTTCTCCTCATCTCGGTCCTAAATGGCTTACCCCTTATCCTTAGATTGTGACCCCTGGTTCTGGACTTCCCCAACATTGGGAACATTTTTCCTGCATCCAACCTGTCTAAACCCGTCAGAATTTTAAACGTTTCTATGAGGTCCCCTCTCATTCTTCTGAACTCCAGTGAATACAAGCCCAGTTGATCCAGTCTTTCTTGATAGGTCAGTCCCACCATCCCGGGAAGATGAAGGGTGGAAGATGCCTGTGCGTGGATTTTTTTAACGTGTGGTGGCCATTGCACACCAGTCACCACATGGGCTTGACAGAGCTAGCTCTTGGTCCAGTTACAAGGATTACCCAAGGCGACTGGAGACCTGCTCTGCTGCACGGACCTAGCGCACACACGTATCGCAGTGTGGGCTGGCCCGTGCTGCCCCAGTGCCCTCGCCCCTTCTGGGCCCCAAACTCACACCTCTCCTGGGTCCTAGTCACTTCCCTCTGCAAACTCTTGCCACTCCTTTTCCCCTCCTGCTCTGCCTACCTGCACTGCAATCAGCGACCTGGCTTCACAGCCGTCGCCCTCATGCAGAAGCATGTGCAGCTCCCTGCAGTTGTATGCTGCCGCACGTTGCTCCCTCCAATGGCCTCGGCCTGCAGATGGTCTTGCAGGCCAAGACCGCGCCGAGGGTTTGTTGAACTACAGTGCAGACCGAGACCTCCTCTGCCACTTCCCTCCATTTGGCCCTGAACACCTGGGGCAATGGCCTCCTTCCAGTTTCTGGGAAGTGTGCATCCCTCCTTCTCTCGACTGCCCCCACCAATGCCTCCAATGCCACATCATTAAAATGACGAGCTCTCTGCCTTGTAGCTGGATTAGCAGCAGCCATAACAAAAACTTCTCTCAGTTCCTCTCAAGTCTCCTTCAAATGTCGCACTGCTGAAAAATGAGCGGCTGCAGCTTGATATATATACTCCCCTTAAAGAGCTGGAATGAGCCAGTGTGAAGGATTGAAGGATGATTGCTGGATGCAAGTCACCTGATATTGGGTAGCTTTCTGGTGTTAGTGCCCCTGTAGCACCCTGAGGTCATTCGTGCTTTATTTAACATGCCCTCCTTTCTGGGGCGCTAAAGTCCAATTTAAAAGAAGTTCTGAAACCTTTGCGCTTGTCGCTAACTTTTCAAAGTTTAAAAGTTAATGCCCTGAATTTCTATCCCCTGCTCTGTGAGCAATTTTAAATGGAGTCTTTTTATTTGGTAAATCTGATGTCAATTGCAATTTAATCTAGTCACAGATTCATGGGGCTAGAACCTCCACTTTATTTGCATGCTCAACGCCCACTTAATGCCCATTTTACCACTGAACTGATATATAATGCCCATATAGCACCCAGTTTGGCACAAAATGGAAACTGACGGGCTTTTTTAGGAGACGTTATTTTCCCCATGTGCTTAACATCGGGAAAAAATATGACTGCCCGCCCACTTTGTTTGGGCGGAATCAGCAGAATGGGCAAAATCAACGCCCATAATATCGCTCAGCGTTACTTTCCGCACGGAATCAACGCCGAGATTCAATATGAATGCCCGCCCACTGTTTTTTGTAATACAGAGCATATTTACCCAAATTGGGGCCATGGAGATCGCTCTTCGTCAATTTCACCACCTCGCACTCATATTGCCCAGAATATCGCTCGCTCAAAAAAACGCCCACAACAATTGAAACTAACCAGAACGAACAGCAGCGGTGTGACTGGCATTTGTTACATCCCACTCTTACGTGAGAAGCAGATATCTGAAAGATTTGCCTGAAAGAGCGCTGATGTGAGTGACAACGCTGACACAATGCTGTGTGTGTGCAGCTCAGGCATCAAAGGTGCCCATCGCCTTGGTGCCATTTTAAGTTTATGTTAATTGATGTTAAGTTGAATTTAACCCTTTCATGGTAAGGAATCACCAGTGTGTAATGGTCCAGCTATCTGAGACAATACGCAACAAAGTTATGTTCAATAACAAAAGTTTAATCCCAACATTGGTCTGAAATCATAAATATCACAGCCAATAACACTCAACCCGCCCACACCCCACCTTTTCCACCATTGACATAAATCACATGTTCAACATGTCCAGAAACACAGAATACAAAGGCAAAGCAGGAGTATAGTCCCCAGCCCCCATTAATTGCAACAAATTGCATACACCCAGATGGAGATATAACACAGCCATTACCTGCACACATGCACCTCATTTTCCTTCCCCCCTCTTCTCCCCACCTCTACTCCTTCCCCTCCTCACTCAACGGCGCCTGGCTGACGAGCTCCTCAGGCCAGGAGTTTCATTGGGGGGGATGAAGGCAGGTTCAGAGGTTGCATGGGTACGGCACCAGGGGTTGCTGAGGGGGCAACATTTTCTCTGATGCAAAAGCAGGATCTTGGTCCTTGCTCTCATCTGTCGTTTGCAGTAGTGCGGCACGAAAGGGTGGAATGCCATGCTCGGGGACCACTGGGAGGCCTGTGACAGCAGTGTTCCTGGCTATTGCATCCAGGGACTCCGCCATGTACAGAACGTACTTGGTCATAGTGGCCAGGTGTCGGGATATGCCCCCCAAAGCTTCGATGCGCTGGTCACCAATGTCTACAGTCCTCCTGGACAACTATACCATTTCTCTGCTGTCATGTGGCGCTCGTGGAACAGACCTGCCACGTCCACGGGACCTCCGTGAGGTCGGCACCGTCCTGGGGACAAATGGGGCGCCTTGTGGCGAGGTGCTTAGGGCCGGTACCTCCAGAGTGGAGGCGGGAATGACCGGAGGAGCACTAGATGGCTTTGGGGTGGAATGGCTTCTGGAGCGTGGCGATGCAGGTTCCTCGAAGTCCACGCTCTCATCTGTGGAGACCAGACCCAGTGAATTGAGGGTGAGAATTGGGGCTCCTCAGCACCTGATGTTGGATCCTCCGGAGAGTCGGGCCCCGCGCCCCCACCTTCTGGCCTCTGTGGTCTTGTCTTTGGACGTGCTGCTGGCTGAGCTGCAAAACACAAATGAGGTTATTAGAGGAGAAGGGGGTGCTAGGGTCACAAGGTGAGTCCAGCACTACACACAGCATATGCATGACAAAAGCACCACCGCTCTCACAATCATCGCAGACATCACATTTCATGACCATCAACACATTAGCATTGCAATGATTTTCATTAGGCCAGCATTTTTTCTATGACAATTTTAGAACTCATCTATCAGATATGATTGTTCGGATATGAGTGGGTGTGGCATCTATTGACTTCACATCACGCAATGATGTAAGCCTTACTCACGTGGTATCACTTCAGGGTCTGCAGATGCATCCGTGTGAGCACCCGCTTCTCCATCTCAGTGATGTCGCTGGGGCCTGGTGGTCCCCACCCGTTCGCCTCTGCACGGACCTCATCGTCGATAGCTTCTTCTGTAAAAGGTGGCAGAACGACATGGCATGAGATCATTGCGTGATATTATTGATAGGTACTGTCACAGAGACTGATACAACATGTAACCGACAGATGTAATCATGATTATTATGATTATTATGAAAATTATCATTCTTTACCTAAAGACGTACACCGTGACTGTAGGCTTTGAGTAAAACATTCCCGGTAAAAGTGCAAGACCTCACATCTGCTGATAGTCACTCATGACTGTTACAAATCAAATTATATAAATACATAAGTACATGTAAATCAATGTAATACTTACTCTTGGGAATCCCACAAGGTTGTTCCATCGTTTGCGGCATTGTTTGCCCTAACGAACCTCTGCTATCTCAGTCCATATCCTCTGGTATGCACTTGGGGTGGGCTTCCCACATCCTCATTATGTCAAATCACCCCAGCGTGACTCGAACTCCTGCAGGAGGGAGGCATTTGCCTCGTCCAAGAACCTCCTGGCTCTTTTGCACCTTCCAATGTGCTCCTCTCCCACCTCACTGCTCTCTCCTGCATCTGTCTCCACAGCATGCTGTGATGCCTCCTCCTCTCTCTCCATTATCGGCCAAATTCAGGCAAAAGTGGCTGGTAACAGCTAATTTTTGTTTGCCTACTTTCTCCGAAGCTCTAAAGTCTCCCTCCTTCCTCCCAAAGCACCCATACCACACCCATACCACACCCAGACAGGCCTTCAGTCCCTCTGAGCTCCCTCTCTCTCTGTCTCCTCTTCTACGCATGTCATAATGACCCTTGACCTCCTGAATCACGGGAATCGAGCGTTGCCATGCCATTGCTAAAGCTGGTGACACTTTACGGCAGAAGGTCAGCGAGATTTAACGCTACCGCCCATTTCATATCGCTCGCGGTAACGCCCAATTTCAAAAATGGAAACTAGGTGTTTTGAGAATGGGCGAGAAGCTGGCGATCTGAAAACCTTTTTTTACTGCCCATGCCAGAAAAAAACACCCATTTTTGGGCGATAAGCAGAAAAATGGAGGTTTTCGCCGCAGGAGTCGTAAGGAGATTTGGAGCTTTATTTCCTGCAACATGGAATTAACCAAGTCCTCTCATTTTATTTTGATTATTTTTTGTAGTAATGATGTGTGTTCTGATAAATCTAGTTATAGATACACTGAATGTATAATGGAATTGTTCTGTTTTCCTCTGTAATAGTGGCTGCAGCGAAGGCAATATGATCAGTTGAATATAAAAATATGACTGCAAATCATGAACCATATAAATAATTACAAATATTGGATGAAGGATTTGTAATTTGATATCAAATTGCTTACATTGTTCCTCTTTCTAACAGGAAACACAAATCATATTTATTTTTTGGATGAGGGAGCTGACATTCCATTAAAAGGACCAGACAATCCTGGGAATGGCCCTGTTATCTGGGAGTGGAAACCACACTCAGGACAACCAATGCAGCGGCTGGGCACTTTTCACAAGAGGGGGTTGGATTGGTGGACCGCACAATGGAGCGATCACTATAGAAAAAGTGACTTGTTCCGGATGATAGAACGGTATCATGGTACCATTAATCTGAGAATTAGAAATCCAGCATTTAAACTTGCGGGATCGTTCATCTTGACTCGAGCACAGCCGAGTAATAAAATCCTGAAACTGTATGAAATATTTGGGATCAAAGGTGAGTGGGACAAAATTTAGAATAGGTTCAATAAAATGATTCTCCGTAAATAATTTCATATGTAACGATGAGATATTGCCAGTACCACGTGAGATTTATATCAACCAGTACAGAGAGCAGCTCTCATTAAAACAACCAGGGGAAAGATTTTGTTCATTGTTTCCTCTGAAATGGTCAACATGAGTAAAAATGTGTTGATAATTCTACTGAAAATAGCAACCCGAGGAATCTACCCCACAGAGAGTATTATGTTCTGTACACTGGTGCACTCTCTGTAAGATGTAGTGAATTCTGTTACCACACCAATAGGTCACTTGTAGTAACAGGCCTCAGCACTGTGGGACAGGTATACGATTGGCCAGTATCACTGCTCCTGATTGCTGTCCAGTGAACCTGTTAGATGTGTCACTTGGTTCAGATTCCAGAGGATGTCGTGTCTGTGGAACATGTGCTCTTTAGTAATCTTTAGTGTAAATAAACCAAGGAATTAACACCTCCTGGAAAACAGGGAGAAACATGGCAGAGAAATATAGATATGCTGGGGAATTTTAATCCAATGAAACAGGTGGGTGGGTGTCGGGTGGGACGTTAGAGAGTTAAAAATCTGAATTCCGACCTCAACCCCGCTCTAAGATAAGAACATAAGAACATAAGAAATAGGAGCAGGAGTAGGCCATACGGCCCCTCCACCATTTAACACGATGACATCTGCTCTGATCATGGACTCAGGTCCACTTGTCTTCCCGCTCCCCATAATCCCTTAATCGCTTATCGGTTAAGAAGCTGTCTCTCTCTGTCTTAAATTTATTCAAAGTCCCTGCTACCACAGCTCTCTGAGGCAGCAAATTCCACAGATTTACAAACCTCTGAAGAAAGAAATTCCTCCTCATCTCAGTTTTAAATGGACGGCCCCTTATTCTAAGATTATGCCCCCTAGTCCTTGTCTCCCCTATCAGTGGAAACATCCTCTCTGCATCCACTCTGTCAAGCTCCCTCATAATCTTATATGTTTCGATAAGATCACCTCTCATTCTTCTGAATGCCAATGAGTAGAGGTCCAACCTCCTCAACCTTTCCTCATAAGTCAACCCCCTCATCTCCGGAATCAACCGAGTGAACCTTCTCTGAACTGCCTCCAAAGCAAGTATATCTTTTCGTAAATATGGAAACCAAAATTGTTCGCAGTGTTCCAGCTATGGCCTCACCAATACCCTGTATAACTGTAACAAGTCTTCCCTGCTTTTATACTCCATCCCCTTTGCAATAAAGGCCAAGATTCCATTGGCCTCCCTGATCACGTGCTGTACCTGCATATTAACCTTTTGTGTATCATACTTAACTATCCCCAGATCCCATTGTATTGCAGCATAATGCAATTTTTCTCCATTTAAATAATAACTTACTCTTTGAATTTTTCTGCCAAAGTGCAGGATCTCACACTTTCCAACATTATATTCCAACTGCCAAATTTTTGCCCACTCACTTAACCTGTCTATGTCCGTTTGCAGATTTTTTCTGTCCTCCTCACACATTGCTTTTCCTCCCATTTTTGTATCGTCAGCAAACTTGGCTACGTTACACTTGGTCGCTTCTTATAAGTCGTTAATATAGATTGTAAATAGTTGGGGTCCCAGCAATGATCCCTGCGGTACCCCACTAGTTACTGATTGCCAACCCGAGAATGAACCATTTAGCCCGACTCTGTTTTCTGTTAGTTAGCCAATCCTCTATCCATGCTAATATATTACCCCCAACACCGTGAACTTTTATCTTTTGCAGTAACCTTTTATGTGGCACCTTGTCAAATGCCTTCTGGAAGTCCAAATACTCCGCATCCACTGGTTCCACCTTATCCAACTGTTCATTGCATCCTCAAAGAATTCTAACAAATTTGTCAAACATGACTTCCCCTTCATAAATCTATGCTGACTCTGCCTGACCAAATTTTGATTTTCCAAATGTCCTGCTACTTCTTCTTTAATAATGGACTCCAACATTTTCCTAAACACAGATGTTCGGCTAACTGGTCTACAGTTCCTGCATTTTGTCTGCCTCCTTTTTTAAATAGGGGCGTTACATTTGCAGTTTTCCAATCTGCTGGGACCTCCCCAGACTCCAGGGAATTTTGGTAAATTACAACCAAATTATCCCTGCCGCTACTTCTCTTAAGACCCTAGGATGCAAGCCATCAGGTCCAGGGAATTTAGCCGCCTTTAGTCCCATTATCTTACTGAGTACAACCTCCTTAGTGATTGTGATTGAGTTAAGTTCCTCCCCCGCTATAGCCCCTTGACTATCCACTGTTGGAATATTGTTTGTGTCCTCTACCGTAACCTGCCCCCTTCCGGCTTTAACGGAGGTGGGATGGGGGACAGGCAGCCAACTGGATACAGTGATATAATGGTTATATTACTGGACGATTAATCCACAGGCCTGGACGAATGACCCAGAGACAAATGTTTAAATCCCACCACGGCAGCTGGGGAATTTAAGTAAAAAATAATTAAATAAATCTGGAATAAAAAGCTCGTATCAGTAATGGTGATCATGAAACTTCTAGATTGTTGTAAAAACCCATCTGGTTCACTAATTTCCTTTAGGGAAGGAAATCTGCCGTCCTTACCCAGTCTGACCTATATGTGACTCCCGACGTACAGCAATGTAGTTGACCCTTAACTGCCCTCTGAAATGGCCCAGCAAGTCTCTCAGTTGTATTCAAGAATGTCAGCTCACCACCACCTTCTTGAGGGCAATTAGGAATGGGCAATAAATGTCGAGCATGGGGGAGATGTCCACATCCCTTGAATGAATATATTAAAAAAAACACACTTGCAGGTGGTGGGTTGTCACTTTAAATATGATAATGAGGTTGGGTGCCTCACAGTGATCCACCATTGTGAGCGGGGGGATTTCCCAGGCCTCAGGGAATCCGCCAGCTAAAGGGTGACGCGAAATGCTGGATCCAGGAGGCCTCCGCGCCCCCCTTCCACCTTCCGACCACCCCTTCGGCCTTCCGTCACCCCTCCGGTCTCTAATCCACACTCTGGCTTCCGACTTGCCCCCCATCCCACTTCCAATCTTCAGACCCTCCTCCGAACTCTGATACCCTCTCTGGCATTCCGACTGCCCCAGGCTTCCAATGCCCCTTCCAGTCTTCTGTCCTCCTCCTCCAGCCTTCTGACGCCCCCACCGATCCCTCCCTCCCTCCTCTCTGTGGCCTGGTGCCGCAGGCCTACACACTCGATAGACCCTCCTTCCGGCTGGCTGTGGGCAGGGAACAGAGATTCAAAATGTTAATCGGGCACTGCCGCTAAATTCATCCCCCATGCTCTCTACCTACTTCCAAATTAAAATTCCAGCCAATATGTCAACTCAAAATATTTAAAACCTTTAGCATAAATAAATCAAAATCTTTAGTTTGTGCCAAGGAAGGATGTTGCTGCACTTTCTGGTTGGTTGATGTGTTTGACATCAAAATGACGTTAAAGTCACTGTCAAATGAACTTGCAACAAAATATAATCCAATCCTGAAATATTGCAGTGGCAAAAATATGATCGTGACTGGACTGTCCCTGGACCAATGTTCCTGAGGTGTTGGCCCAAACTGCACCAGAATGAGCTGACCATAAAAAAAAGTCAACTCATCTATATTTTTAGTGGCACTCATGGCACATAGTGCGTGATACACGGGGAAAGCCACATGGGTCGGGCATCAGTGTATTGGGTGCCAGCAGCAAATGTATGTCACCATTTATTTGGCCTAGGATTGGAAGTAAAGGGCTGGATATTGCGGGGATCAGCAGGCACGATCGGTGGCGGGTCGGTAGGAATGTGGTTTTCTCCCTCAGCGGTTCGGGACCCCGCTGTGAGCCCGCCACCACACACCTTTACCAAATGTCAGGTCTGTCAGTGCTGAGCAGACTCGACACACAGCGGTGAGCGAGGCAATTAAAATCATGAGTGACTTGTTCACAGCTATTTATCAATGGTTTTTTCCCAGCATTTTGGATTTGACAGGTTGCCCACCAGTTTCCCGCTGTGCCCAGACCTCGTCTGTGAAGCTGAGGCAGAAGGTCAGTGGCCATTGAATCAGATGATGAGTTGACAGCTTCAAATGTCAAGTCACAGCTCCCAGCTGATTGAGAAATGTTCCCTTAACCACGAGCTTCTCTAAACTGCATTTCCACGACAGATTCAGGATGCTTCATATCTTTACACAAGTCTCCATTCAGTCTGGCCTCATTACCTTTGCCACCATTGACAGATCGCTTCTGTCATCTATACTTCACCTGCCGTCTATTCCATCAGCATGGGAGCCCTTGAAACTCTCTCATCTTGGTCCTCAGAATCCCACCACGATCAGCCCCAACCCCAGCATCACCAGACATACCAGCATCACCAGACACACCAGCATCACCAGACACACCAGCATCACCAGACACACCAGCATCACCAGACACGACAGCATCACCAGACACACCAGCATCACCAGACACACCAGCATCACCAGACACACCAGCATCACCAGACACACCAGCATCACCAGGCACACCAGCATCACCAGACACACCAGCATCACCAGACACACCAGCATCACCAGGCACACCAGCATCACCAGACACACCAGCATCACCAGACACACCAGCATCACCAGGCACACCAGCATCACCAGGCACACCAACATCACCAGACACACCAACAGAACCAGACATACCAGCATCACCATACACACCAGCATCACCAGGCACACCAGCATCACAAGGCACACCAGCATCACCAGACACACCAGCATCACCAGACACACCAGTATCACCAGACACACCAGCATCACCAGACACACCAGCATCACCAGACACACCAGCATCACCAGGCACACCAGCATCACCAGACACACCAGCATCACCAGTCACACCAGCATCACCAGGCACACCAGCATCACCAGACACACCAGTATCACCAGACACACCAGTATCACCAGACACACCAGCATCACCAGGCACAGCAGCATTACCAGGCTCACCAGCATCACCAGGCACACCAGCATCACCAGGCACACCAGTATCACCAGACACACCAGATTCACCAGACACACCAGCATCACCAGGCACACCAGCATCACCAGACACACCAGCATCACCAGACACAAAGCAGCATCACCAGGCACACCAGCATCACCAGGCACACCAGCATCACCAGACACACCAGCATCACCAGACACACCAACATCACCAGACACACCAACGTCACCAGGCACAGCAGCATCACCAGACACACCAGCATCACCAGGCACAGCAGCATCACCAGACACACCAGCATCACCAGACACACCAGCATTACCAGGCTCACCAGCATCACCAGGCACAGCAGCATCACCAGGCACACCAGCATCACCAGACACACCAACATCACCAGACACACCAGCATCACCAGGCACACCAGCATCACCAGGCACACCAGCATCACCAGGCACACCAGCATCACCAGGCACACCAGCATCACCAGACACACCAGCATCACAAGGCACTCCAGCATCACCAGACACACCAGCATCACCAGACACACCAGCATCACCAGACACACCAGCATCACCAGACACACCAACATCACCAGACACACCAGCATCACCAGACACACCAGCATCACCAGACACACCCGCATCACCAGACACACCAGCATCACCAGACACACCGGCATCACCAGGCACACCAGCATCACCAGGCACACCAACATCACCAGACACACCCGCATCACCAGACACACCCGCATCACCAGGCACACCAGCATCACCAGACACACCAGCATCACCAGACACACCAGCATCACCAGGCACACCAACATCACCAGGCACACCCGCATCACCAGACACACCAGCATCACCAGACACACCAGAATCACCAGACACACCAGCATCACCAGACACACCAACATCACCAGGCACACCAGCATCACCAGACACACCAGCATCACCAGACACACCAACATCACCAGACACACCAACATCACCAGACACACCAGCATCACCAGACACACCAACATCACCAGGCACACCAGTATCACCAGACACACCAACATCACCAGACACACCAGCATCACCAGGCACACCAACATCACCAGACATACCAGCATCACCAGACACACCAGCATCATCAGACACACCAGCATCACCAGGCACACCAGCATCACCAGACACACCAGCATTACCAGGCACACCAGCATCACCAGACACACCAGCATCAGCAGACACACCAACATCACCAGACACACCAGCATCACCAGACACACCAGCATCACCAGGCACAGCAGCATTACCAGGCTCACCAGCATCATCAGACACACCAGCATCACCAGGCACACCAGCATCACCAGACACACCAGCATCACCAGACACACCAACATCACCAGACACACCAGCATCACCAGGCACACCAGCATCACCAGACACACCAGCATCACCAGACACACCAGCATCACTAGGCACACCAGCATCACCAGACACACCAGCAGCACCAGACACACCAGCAGCACCAGACACACCAGCATCACCAGACATACCAGCATTACCAGGCTCACCAGCATCATCAGACACACCAGCATCACCAGGCACACCAGCATCACGAGGCACACCGGCATCACCAGGCACACCAGCATCACCAGGCACACCAGCATCACGAGGCACACCGGCATCACCAGGCACACCAACATCACCAACAACAACATCAATCTTCTCCGCAATCACATGATGCTACACAGGACGCAGGGCATCAGCACCTGACCACATTGCTGCCCGGGAGGTCAGGGATGACCTCACCATGGCCAGATTTACTTCTCTTGATGCTGTGCACCCTGGCTGCCACAAGATGGCGCCACCCCAACCCAACACCATAAAGCATTCCTGCAATGCCCAAGCCATTCCATTCAAAGTCATCACCATTATGGGGGGTGCCGTTATGTCTCACCAGCCACTGCAACTCACTAAACCACCAGTTTTTTAGCCTGACATTTGAAATAAAGTTCCTGTTGACGATTTGATTCTTACTTGTCATGTTGTAAGTGGGACTGAAAGTCAGGGTGGGCATTTTTAGGACAAGGAACTCCTGAAGTTCCATTGCTCAAGGCACTCAATGATTGGAGCCCTGATCAGGAACATATTGAGAGCCAACTCATTTAAATAACTTCAGGGACTGTAATGAGTTTTGATGTGGATTTTGTGCTTTCACTAAAACTTATTGATCTGTTTTTCACAGTTAAAACAAGTCCACAGAGTGCTGTGGTGGGCAGTGATGTTACACTCAGCTGTACCATCTCCAAACTCTCAGATACAGTCAGTCTTCAATGGAAACAGAGAGACTCATCTCAGCAGAACAGGAGGAATATTGATCAGATCCGACTAAATAACACAGTCTATCTGATAGTCAGACATGTTGCAGTAGAGGATCAGGAGTTGTACGCATGTGAAGTGCAGGAAAATGGATCTATTATGCGCAGAGGAAAAGCAGATTTTTATGTGTCCCAATGTAAGTACAGTTACGTCACAGTAGATGTTAAAGAGTTACTAATACAAAACTGTTACATATAAAGTGGAGTCATACATGTCAATCATCAGCACTTCCTGCTTACAGTCAGCATGTGGGGGCCTGGTGCACATATCAGCATTGAACAAAAAACTGGCCTCTCTCCCCTCAATACCACTTCTAACCCAGTTCTGCTGCTATTGGAAGTGATTCCAGCTCCTGCATAATTCTCTGTTATGTCCTAGGATGCTCTGCTAATGACTCCACGAGGCAATGTTTTGTACTTGAACTTGAGTGACCTTAGTCCTTTATTGATAACTCCAGAGTGAGGATCACACCTGGTGGCCTGCCTTTTATACTAGGCCTGGCACACCTGTAAAGTTAACCTGCAAGTCTCCCACTGCTGTGCCCTCTGGTGGCACACCTTGTAATAATGCACACAGTAACCATGTAGGATACATGGCATCACTCTCCCCCAAGCCTTTAGTGCAAATTGCCTCTGCATTGAGTGTGCTCTGGGCTTTAGCTATATCTGGTTGACCATTGGTGGACCGTTTCTATCTTGGGTGAGTGTTTGGTGTTTCGTTGACAGTAAAGTGCTGGTGGTTTCTGTTTGTGTGTCCATGACACTCCATTCTGTCCCCCTCCCCCACCCCTCACACATATAGATTGTTGGAGGCTCATTATATACATATACATTCAAGACCAGAAAAAAAAATTGCATTCTCAGCATTACATTTGTGGTTCAGTTGTGAGGCAAGTACATTCAACTGGTGAGATACTTTCTTGATTCGTATAAGGGATGGGTAACCGGTGCGTAAGGACAAGCTAGTTCCAGAGCTGTTGGATGGTGTCCAGGCAGGCTGTTGGCAGCGAGGTGCCCTGTGCTGACAGTGGGAACCCGGTTGGCTCAAGTTGCCTGCTCGCGGGACTGTTGCCATTGCTCCTAGCATCGGGCAGGTTCACAGATGCCTGTGACCTCCCTGTCCTTTCTTTGCGCCCTCGTCTAGCAGTGCACAGGAAACTGCTGACTCGCTTGCCTGGGCCTTGTTTGGTTAGGGATCCTGGCTGGTCCCAGGTATGGCTTTGGGAGAACTGTTGCGGGTGACCCTTCGTTCCCAGGTATGGCTTTGGTGGCGATGGGGTCTGGGGGCTGTGCCTTAGCACAGTTTGCTCTTTCAGGCTCGTGGCGGTTGGTGCCATAGGGTGCCTGAGAGGTGGAGTCGATCAGGGGCAGGGTATCGATACCGGTGCCGTTGCCCTCCTGAGATCGCTTGCTCTGCAGTTTGTATGTGTTTGCTGCTTGTGGCCACACTCCATGGTGCATAACGCTGTTCCCAGGGACGCAGGCTACTACGTTGGGTAGCTTGCTGGACCTGTGTGCTCCCGATGGGTATCTGCCCACTGCATTGACTGAGTGCAGTTGAAATCCTACATCGCACATCGTTTCATTTCTCATTGTAACTACCCTGTAGCTCCGATCGTGATCGCGAGCCTTTTTTTTGCTTATTGCCTGTACACAACTCTGATCATCAACTGCACATTTTACATCGAACTCACAGTTGCTATTACATTGAGATTCTTCTTTGCTTATTGCATGTACACAATTTTGATCATCAAGTGCACAATTTACATCTAACTCATTTGCTCTTACATTGTTTGAAAATGTGGAACTGTCCCTTTAAGTGTGGTGGGTTGCAGGCCTCCTTTAAGAGAGCCTTGCTTCCTTTACCCCAATCCTCTTCTCCGTTTGGTGCCATGTGTTGCTCCATCAGTGCTGCACCTTGTGGTCTGGCCGCGACCATCTTTTCCTTCAGCGCCTCACCTCATGGTTTGGGTGCCATCTTTCCTCCATCCACGATGTTGACTGCGGTGATCCCCTTCTCCCCGGGTTCTGCCACCGAAGCTGGGAAGTCGCCTTTGGATCCGATTTTCTTCCTCCGGAATTCTGCCACTGGAGTCTGGAAGGTACGCTCGGGTCATCCCAGCTGGATCATCTCCACGCAGTTGTGTGAGCAGTCTGTGCCTCAGGTGCTGTGCTGGTCTGCTCTCTAGTGCCGGGTCCACCCTCAAGTGAGAGCTTGCTTTGCCTCCGAGCGCGGAGGAGGTCGATCGCTGGAGGGGTGAAGTCTTCCTAGTTCCAATGGATCTTCACCATCCACCTTCTTCCGAGTAGCATTGGTCCCTCACCTGCAACAAACTACAGAGGTAACCTGTGCATCGGGCTATCATGGAGTACCTTTATATCCGCACGAACAACAACTGGGATATCAGTTCATCGGTGTAGGTGCGCAGATTTGCCTGAACCGGGACCAACTTGGGTCATTCAGCTTGATTGTCCCATAGCCTCTCAAAGGCTTCTTGATTCATTACTGACTGGCTCTCCCCCGTGTCCACTTCCATGAAGACTGGAACATCATCTATCTCGACTTTCATCCTCAACGGGGAACATTCGGTGGTGCAGGTAAACATGCTATATACTTCATCGTGGGGCTGAGCTGCCTCTCTGCCTATCGTTTCATAATCCGCACTGGATTCATGGCCATCTGCAGACTCTTCATCAACACAATGAGTCATATTTCTCTTAGACATTCGCTGGAGGTGGCCCTTTGTGCTGCAGCCTTCACATGCATCGTCTTTAAAGCGGCACTGGTGAGCCCTGTGATTCCCTCCGCAACGCCAGCATGGAGCTACTCAGTTAGCCCACCTTGGCGGACTCTGAGTTAAGGGACTTGGGGTGCTGTTCTCTTCCCTGAGAAGGTTCGCGTTCTACAGTCCAGCCTCTAAAAGCGCCACTCTGTGCACAGTACTTGCCAAACTTGAGTCCTGAGGATGAGCCATCTGCCTAGAGCCGCAGGTCGAGGTCATGAATACCTGGCTCACAGAGATGGCCTTCTGCAGTGTGACTGTGGTATCTGCCGATAGTAGCTTATGAAGAAGGCCCTCATGGCTGATTCCAATGAAAAAGATATCTCGCAGCGCTTCGGTGAGGTAGTCGCCGAAATCACACGGTGCCGCCAGCCTCCTGAGGTCTGCAGCATATTTTGCGATTTCCTGGCCTTCGGGTCGTCGTTGGGTATAGAACCAGTGTCTGGCTGTGAGGATGCTCTCCTTGGGCTTGAGTTGTTCATGGATCAATGTTACGAGCTCCTCGTATATCTTGGTAATTGTCTTCGCTGGTGCCAGCAAATCCCTGACCAGGCCTTAGACAGTGGCCCCACAACTAGTTTGTAGAATAGCTCTGCGCTTGCCAGCCAGTGTGGCCGAATTGTCTCCTGCCAGGTTGTTTGCTGTGAAGAAATGGTTGAGTCCCAATGGCGTCCCAATCATCACCAGCAGCGAACTGCTGCAACGTATCAAGGGTAGCCATTTTTGCGTGAAAGTCCGTAATCTCATCGCCAATTGTTATGCCCTACGATGCTCTGACAATGACTCCATGAGGCAATGTGTTGTACTTGAACTGTAGTGACCTTAGTCCTTTATTGATAACTCCAGAGTGAGGATCACACATGGTAGCCTGCATTTTATACCAGGCCAAGCACACCTGAACAGGTAACCTGTAAGTCTCCCACTGCTGTGCCCTCTGGTGACACAACTTCTAATAGTGCATACAGTAATCATGTAGGATACATGAGAATCTCAGCTTCAAATAAGCATTGAGCCGGGAGCAGGACTAAGGGGAGATGGAAGGGCAGGGAATTAGTGGCCATGAACGGGAGAGGGAAGGATGGAAACGATGGGAATGTAGAGGAGAGATGGTGAGCAGAGGGAAATGACAGAGGCTGGGAGTGGGGCTTTGGTGGAGGAAGAAGGGAAAAGCTGAGACTGGCACTTTGGAATAGAAGATAAGAATTTTGCATTTGTGAGAAGTATAGAAAAAGGACTTATTAAAATAGCATCAAAGCTATTGATGTGGATCAGTGTAAGTCCCGAACTATCTTACAGTAGATATTAAATAGTTACTGAAATAACACTGTTACACACTGTTACAGGGAGCACAGAGACAGCATATTCTTTTACTACAGACTGGGACCTTATTTTCTCTTTGGAACATTGCTGTAAATATAACATTGCAACACAGTGGACAAATGTCAACAACCAGGTGTTGATGGGTCGGACAATAAATAGCTAAAGGGTTGAAGGTAGACAGAAACATTCTCACACAGCTCACCATTTACTAAAACACAGAGACAATTATTTTCTAAATATGGTTCACTTTACTCACTGCAAGGGCACAGCATTAAAGTCCAGCACAGAATATCTACTCAGTGCTCACTCGCTGCAGAATACCTAGCCTGTGATCTGCTCTTGTAACCATAGTATTTATGTGGTTGTTCCAGTTTCTGGTCAATGCTGACCCCCAGGGTATTGATGGTGGGAGAATCAATTATGCTAATGTCATTGAATGTTAAGGGGAGGAGGTTAGACTCTCTCTTGTCGGAGGTAGTCATTGATTGGCAACAATGTGGTGCAAATGTTACTTACAACTTATCAGCCCAAGCTTGAATGTTGTCCCGGTCTTGCTGCATGTGGTACAGATTGATTCATTATCTGAGGAGTTGCGAGTGGAACTGAACACTGTGCAATCACCAGAGAACATTCCCACTAATGACCTCATGATGGAGGGATAGTCATTGATAAAAAAGCTGAAGATGGTTGGGCCTAAGACACTGCCCTGAGAAACTTGATCAAATGAAGTCATGATGATGAAAATACAAGTATTTTTCTCTAATTGTGGCCGGTAATTATTCTGGCTTTTCTCTGCACCTCAGCAATCGTAAAATTCTAACATGCTGTTCTCTGTCTCTATTGCAGATTTATATAAGAAAAGTTACACACTTTATCGGTCAGGCACAGATCACAGTGAACTCCACCTAATTTGCTATGATTATTATGATAATTATGTTCACACTTACAACACTGCTGCATGGACCTGGAGGTCACATCATCTTCAAAGTCAGGAGGAAGAAATAGCTTCTGCTTCGACATCTAAGCCTATCGATGTAAACAGGACCTACTTTGGGAATCGACTGGTGACCACAGCAGAAAATTATAATGGCAAGAACTTCAGTGTGAGGATTGTCCCTGTACTGTTTGACGATGCAGGAGTTTACACATGTTCTCTGGGATCACATAAACTTTTGACGATTAAACTAATCACAGTTAAAGGTACAAGATAGAATGTTGCTGTTGTTTTCAATGATAAAGTCATTGTTTAAAATCTAAATGATTTTCCTGTTTCCACAGTCACAGCTGAACCATCTGATGCAGTGACTGTGGGAGACACCGTTACCCTGACCTGCTCTGTCTCTGATGTCCCTGAATCAGTGAGACTTGTTTGGATCAATAGTGATGGCAAAACTGTTGGAGAGAAAACATTGAATGGATGGAATGGGGAAGAGAAATCATTGAGACTGATTATTCAGAAAGCTGACAGGGGCAGAGGGAACTGGATATGTGCTTTGTTTTATCAAAACCGGCCCCAGGTTTTAGTCCCGTACTATCTGGAGCCCAGTGGTAAGTGACTCAGGGTTTGTTCTTTCTATTATTTTTTTGGCGTTATTTCGGACTAATAATCTTGTAATCTTGTGTAGGGTGTTTATTTTGTTCACTCTACTCTGGTTCTTAGACCTCAGAACTTATAGTGGGAAAGGACAACATGTGGCACAAAATTTTAGGCTTAACCCAGTGTCCATTTTATACGCAACAAAAACTGACTAAAACTACAGGACTAGACCGCTGAGAGAAGTGTGACTTTAGACATACCATCACCAGAGATTCATGGTCATTGATTCCATGACCTGTTGGTTCATCTTCTGGCCGTTCGCTACAGCTTCTGTTCCTTTCCTTCCATGCCTGCTTGCTGTTTCTTCCTGTGTTCTTCCTCCTGCTTCTGCTTGTGTGTCTCTGTTTCCGAATATTTATGTCCATAGTAAGAATTAGATTTTTGCTTCCAAAATCCGATTACCAAGGTGATGATCTGTTTAACTGGCTGTGGTGGTGGGTTTGAAAGGTTACTAATTTGCACATGGAGTCGACAATGCAAAAGATATTTCCTTATTTGCATTCCATGTGATCCCTTGTTGTCCAGTCCTTTTACAAACTTGGTGTCTTCAGTGGGTTTGTTTTCCCCACCCTGGTCAATCAAGTTCAGGGCCTCACGTAACAACTCCATTGTTGTTATGCATGAAGTCAGTTTTGGTTTCTGACTATAGGATGTCCTTAATTGTCTAGTTTAAGTCCAAAGCTTGTATCAATCAATTTTTAGTTAATGGTCTGTGTTTTTTGAAGATTAGCAACCTTACACTTGTTGCCAGGAGTAACCCCTCCTTTATATCCTGTGTGTGAGGCTCTACAGTGATGCAGAGCCTCATGAAATCTACCCTGAGATAACTCAGCACAGCCTGGGATCGAGCTTGGAACTTTCCAGGTCTATGTGTCTCAACTACGCTCTTGGCAAATTTACTGAGACACTGAAACCATTTTTTTTGTGACAACAAAGTGCTACAGAAGCCGTTTTGTTTAATTTTCGACCCAAAATCAATCAGAATGCCAAGACAGAATACCCAGAAAATCACAGCAAAAAATAATTCCCAGCAGCAAACATTGCAATTGAAAGTCTCCATTGTTCAGGCTCAGAGAAACTCTTCTTCTCTGTCTCTCTCCACTGATCCTGGAAACATCTGTGTCACTTCACTTTTTTTACAATCATTCACAGGATGTGGCCATCACTGGCAAGGCCAGCATTTATTGTTCAATACTAATTGCCCTTGTGAAGGTGATGGTGAGCCGCCTTCTTGAATCGCTGCAGTCCGTGTGGTGATGGTATTCCCACAGTGCTGTCAGGGCGGGAGTTCCAGGATATTGACCCAGTGACAATGAAGGAACGGCGATAGATTTCCAAGTCAGAATGGTGTGTGACTTGGAGGGGAACTTGGAGGTGGTGGCATTTCCAAGCGCCTGCTGACCTTGTATTCTAGATGGTAGAGGTCGCAGGTTTGGGAGGTGCTGTCAAATTTAAATCAAAATTAAATAAACAAAATTCAAAAATTCAATCTTACTTAGGCCAAGTGCATTGTGAGTGCAAAAGCAGGAAACTCGAGGCTGCAAATCCACTGGCCCTCATTATAATATATGTAAATTAGCTCATTTGGGAACTCCACAGGCACAGTGTGGGAAGGGGAAAAATGATCAAGGGCATTCATGGGGATTAACTTTGAAGTGGATTTGAAAAGAAAAACAAATCTGTTCACTTGTGCAGGCTTCTGTAAACAGATATAGAAGAGACATTTTCTGGAATTGGGAAAAGCAGCGGCAATGCCACCTAGAGCCAAGCCTAACTTCCACCGTTTGTGAGTCTGTAAACATGCAGTATGCAGATATGTTGTGTTGGCAGTGTGCTAGATTGTACAGTGTTTCTGTGTATTGGGAAAGTGGGTGAACAGTTGCCAGAGAGCTGTGCATTTTCCCACTTTGGTGTGCCATCGAGCTTGCAATGAAGTGCTGATAGTCTGTGTTGGAAGATAAGATTGTAAAAGGAGGCAAATTGTGAGCTCCCTTACCTTAGCAACCCTTGAGCGATCAGCAAGTGTCTTCCTCATCTCCTCCTAAGATCACTAAACAGTGTGTAAGATGGGGGTAGGAGAGAGCAGAAGAGCCAGAGGCTGCCTTGATTTTGGACCAAAACATCCATGAACTCTTTGGCCTGGAAATAGGCCAGCCTTGCGCTCATTTTTTTGGCAATATTTTGCTGTTTTGACGGAAAAAGGAGATCAGGTAAATTGGCCAAAATCTTGCATGCCGATTTTGGAATATCGCTGAAAAGGGGACCAGCGTTGTGCAATGGAAAAAAATGCTGTCGCTTTAAATTGGCGGTTGCTGTACCCGTATTCTGGGTGAAATAAACACCCGAGAAAAGCCTGTATTACAGCCCCAGAAACAGTGGTAATTATGAAGACCTGCAAAAAAGATAAGTTAACGTTTATATTTAAAAATTTTTTTGCAGCAATTACTTAGTTAAGGGTCTTGCGAATGTTTTGTGATTTTTTATTTTATAGTTTTTTGCGATTTTTTTTGTGTTGTCCTCCCTCCCAGGGCCTGTTTTTTTAGCAGTAATCGGCCTCAGACTAAATTTGGCGAGGATCACGGTTTCTGATTTTTACCGCTGGGCGAATTATTTTGCCAATTTTAGGCCTTTAAAAAATGGCAGTGTGATTAGCGGTATTTTTGGTGAAAAATGCCGAAGAAATATCGCTATCACCAAAAGACCAATTTCTGTCCCCAAGCATTAGTTATCAATGATCACAATGGAGGCTGTGGGAACAGAGGTCTGGAGAGATGGTATGTGGTGGAGGGGGAGAGTTTGCAGTAGGCCAGCCTGACCCTGGAGTGTTCGGGATATTTGGGCACAGGGCGATGTCAGGAAATGGTCCAGAATGTGATCCTCACTAAATGAAGGGCAAGAAAGTCCACTTAAAGTTCTGGATCTTTCCTTTGCCCTAGTTACATAAACAAACTAGGGGCCCAAAATTCCACATTGCTGTTTTTGGGAATTATTTCCGATTAATGGCCGTCTTTTTATTCTGAAATAACGCCAAAAAATAGGGCCGAAGTTTTGCCAAAATTATTTTTCATTTTAGAGCAGCACAGAGATAGCTCTATTTTTTTAGGATTGAGCTAATTTTTTTTTGCCATAAAAATGACACCTCTTCTGCGCATGCCCAAGTATTTCGTTTTCCAGGGTAATGCGAGGCACAATGGGAGGGAATGAGCTGTCTCCCTCTGGGAAGAAGGAAATGTGGGCTGAGGGCTGCTTTTATATAATTGTGTAGAGGGAGCTCTACTCTGTATCTAACCCATGCTATACCTGCCCTGGGAGTGTTTTCATGCCCGTCCGAGCTCCCAGACTCTGCCGATGGCTCGCAAATGGCCCACCTCTCCCGCCCCCATCCCTGTCAAATGGCCCACCTCTCCCGCCCCCTATCCCTGGCCAAGTGGCCGACCGCAGTCGCCCCTATCTCTGGCCAAATGGCCCACCGCACCCGCACCTATCCCTGGCCGCGCCGTCAGAGGAATCGGTTGCCTTCAGTCCCTGTTAAGATGTGAATTGGTATAGGAAGAATTATATTGTATCAACACAATTACATTGCACAACTGACATCATCAGCTACATACAGAATGATTTTGAAGTGTCAGTGTTTTATAACAGTAAATATTAAGTCCTAAAAATAAAATAACTTTCTTTTATAATTAAGTAAATCAAAGATAATATTGCATCACTACATTCAATAGGAACATAATAAATACAGATCAACACAACAAATCAATCCTAAGCCCCGTGGTAATGGCCGAGGTCCCCCCGTTAACATCGATTTCGATCGGACTCCGACTTGGTAAGGCAAGGTTTTAAAAAGTGGTCCTTAGCGCTGTCCTTACAAAAAGCCTTATTAGCAAAACTTGCAAAAAATGGGCAAAAATGACATAATGGTTGGGTTTGACCCCGAGTGATGTCAGAAAAATGGTACTTAAAAAAAACGGCCATTATCTGTTAAGACGTTATTCCATTGGCGAAACTAGCAAAATCGCCTGAAATTAGTTAGCTCCAAAAAATACATTTAGCCCACAAAAAATGGAGCTGTGGTGAATTTTGCGCCCTATGGAAAAGCAAAAAAATAGACTATGTTTTAAAAGTTTGCTGGTTGCTTCCAAATATATTTTTCCTTCCTCTTCCTTATCTACACACTGCTCCTCGGTGACATCATGCATAGGGTCACTGCCTATGTTGAGAACACCCAGCTCTCCCTCTCCACTACATCCATTAAACCCATCACTACCAGTGGTGGGAAAGCCTTCGGACACTGTCTGAAAATACCACAGAATCTCTCCTCCTTTTCATTTCTCCGTGCTGCTTTAAAAGCCTTCTCCAAAGCCATTTTTTGATTATTCAGTCGGCTTGCTCACACATCATTGCTTGTTGTGACCCTCTGACATCTGTGCTCTCCTCCAATTCTGGCCTCTTGTGCACACCTGATTTTCATCGCTCTAACACTGGCGGCCATGCCTTCAGCTGCCTCGGCCTTAAACTCTGGAATTCCCTCTCTAAACCTCTCCACCTCTCTACCTATTTCTGCTCCTTTGAGACATTCCTTAAAGCCTACCTCTTTGACCAACCTTTTGCTCACCTGTCCTAATATCTACTTTCCGGCTTGGTGTCAAATTCTCTTTGATAATGCTCCTGTGAAGCACCTCGGGATAAATTCAAATTGTTGTTCCCTTTAAATTCTTTTATGCATTTTTCCACTCTTTACAAAGTGTCTTGGAATGTTTTATTCATCAAAAGTGCTATATAAATGTACGTTTTTTTGTTAAATCGTTGGTGGCTCAGAATAATAATTGTATCGATAGAAAAGTGAGTTTTGGTCTTTCAGCTATACAGTATATTACTCTGGTGTGTATGTGCCGTGTCACTTCTGAGTCATAACTAACAACTTACTGAAAAAAATCAGATCGGATTGGGAAGTTTCTATCTGATTTTAAAGTGATTATTCTTTTTCTTGCAGGAAGCCGGAATTATATTTATTTTTTCCATCAGGAAGGTAACTTTGTATTGAAAGGGCCAGACAATCCTGGAAATGGCTCCATTGTCTGGCAATGGAGACCACACTCAGGGCAACAAATTACAAAGCAATTGGGAACTTTTCACAGAGAAGGTCAGCGGTGGGCCGTAAAATGGAGCGCTGAGTACAATAATATACCAGGCATTTCTCAGAGGATCTGTGAGGACTGGGGTACCCTTAATCTGAGAATCAGAAACCCCACCTTTGAACTTGCGGGATTGTTCACCTGGACTCAGACACAGCCCAGTAAGCAAATCCTGAAACAGTATGAAGTATTTGGGATCAAAGGTAAGTAGGACCAGGACTGGAAAGGGTTGAATAACATGATTGTTTGTGAGTAATTCCAGAAATATTCTGAACCAAATGTTGAGATGATGTCATGATCCTCCAGTTCTATCACCCAAGTGAGACTGAATCTCTCTTTAAACTCAGCCATGTGGGTAAAAATCCTCTGTGCATTAGAAATAGTGGATGCACTAAGGGCGAGTCATTTTGATTGTTAGCATTAACACTTGTTCGTAAATTTGTCATCCATCCTCCTATAATTCCTGAGACAACGGCCATGCTGGAGGATGGAGCTGGCGCTGATGGTATGGAATTCATGGCGAGGGCCGAAGACGATGGCTTCGATCTTCCAAATCGTTAACTGGATGAAATTATTGCTCATCCAAGACTAGATGTTAGATGATCGATCTGACAGCACAGAGGCGGTGGAGGTTTTGAGAGAGGTGGTGGAGTGGTAGAGCTGAGTGTCCTGAATACACACGTGGTATCTGACCCAATGGCTGGAATTTTCAGTGGGGTCAGCGAGCGCGATCGATGGCGGGTCAGGTGGCAAAGTGAAACCACCGCCACGCGCCTTTCCCAATGTCGCGTCTGTCAGCGCTGAGCAGACCCGACACACAGCAGCGGGGAATAGAATTCAGGCAATTATGATCTTGTTTAGAGATCATTGAGAATACATTTGAGCTCATCTTTTGATTTTAAGTGCTTGCCCATGGGGTCCTCGCTGCTCGGGGATCACGTCTGTTAAGTTGAGGCAGGAGATGAATGGCCATTGAAACAGCTGATTACCTGACAGCTTTAAATGTGTAACAAAAGCTCCCACCTCACAGCTGTTCAGTTTGAAATCTCAGAAGCTGTTGCTTATTGCATTTCGAAGACAGGTTGAGCTTTATGCAGGTTGCAAATGTTTGTAGCAAACTCTGTATCCAGTGTCACCTCATTGGAACAACCTCTCTCACCATCAACAGATTGCTTCTGTCATCTCAACTTCACCTGCCATCTATTGCATCAGCATGGGTGTGCTTTATACTCTCTCAACTTTGTCCTCAGAATCCTCAATACCAGCAGCACCAGTGTCATCAGCAGCACCAAGACAACACCAACCAACAGCAATCAACTGATGCTGCACAGGACACAGGACATCAGAACCCAAGCACATTGCTTCCTGGGACACCAGGGATGGCCTCACCATGGCCAGATTTACTTCACTTGACACTGTGCCAGGTTGGCATCACCCCATACCACCAACATAAAGCATCCCTACAATGCCCAAGACATTCCTTTCACATTCATCAGTATTGCATGGGGTACTGTTATGTCTCACCAGTCCCTGCAATTCACTAAGGGAAGGCAGAGTGATGGGGATGTAATCAGAGGCACACCAGGATGTGGCTGAGTGTGGCTTTGTACTAACGTTTTATGATCTACTAAGATCATTGAAACATCTGCGGCATTGCACCCAAGTCTTCCTGACCATATCCCTGCTTGTGACCTCCTCTGCAATGTGCAACCAGGCTGCGTTGATCTTCTGTGGAGGGGTCTTCCACCCATGGGAAGGGAAAAGGACCTCCCTGTGCACTATGACTCCCTGCATAAGCAAATGTAGGGAGTCATGGGAGAGCCTGGGTGCAGCCCTATGCTTTTGTGCAATCATTGTCAGTGTTTGCAGCACCTCAATGCTGTAAAACACTCACAGCACAACTGTCCAAATAAATATGTACATGGCCCCTTTAAGGAAACCGGCTGATGACGCATCATCAAATGACATCACGCTTCCTCTATTTGGCCCATGAAATGCGCTGGATGGGCTTAGCAAGCCCCATCAAGGGAAATTATTTTTACAGAGTGCGATGAAGCCAGCAGCGGGGTCGAGACACGTCACCTATGTCGCCTGCCACGGACCCGTCAAGGTCAGCAAAATCACGGCCAAAGTCTTTGGTGATGCTGTCAAGGAACGGAATGTTGGTGAGGAAGATGAAGGGATCAAAGGGAACAAGTGAACATTATCTGGGAAATGTAGATAGTCAGCACTAAGCACGGCTGGTTAGCATTTGTCGGTTCACAGGAGTAGGCCATTGGGCCTTCGAACCTGTCCCACCACTCAACAATAAAATTGACAATTTTCAACCTCAACTCCATCTTCCTGCACTATCCCTATACAGTTTAGTTACCTTCAAAATCAAAAATGTAGCGATCTCTGCCTTAAATAAATTGAACGACTGAGCATCTTTGGCATAGAAAATTCCAAAAAGATCATTTTGAATGCAATAGTACAGAAAGCATATAGAAATCTATGTTACATGTCATTTATCTGTTTTCAGTTTCATTACAACACTGACTACACTTCAAAAGTACTTCATTGGCTGTAAAGCTCTTTGAGATGTCCGGTGGTCATGAAAGGTGTATATAAATGCAAGTCTTTTTTTTTCTACAGTTGAGACAGATTCACAGAAGCCTGTAATGGGCAGTGACATCACCCTCAGTTGTACCATCTCCAGACTCTCAGATACAGTCAGTCTTCACTGGAAACCACGAGACTCATCTCAGCAGGACAGGAGGAACAACACTGATGAGATCCATCTGAATAACACAGTGTATCTGATCGTCAGACACGTTGGAGCAGAAAATCAGAATTTGTATACATGGGAAGTGCAGGAAAATGACTCCATTGTTCTCACTGGAAACACAAATGTTGATGTGGATCAGAGTAAGTCCAAAGCTACCTTGCAGTAGGTATTAAATAGTTACTGATATAAAACTGTTACACACAAAGTACAGCGAGCACAGGCACCACTGTGGGCTTTTACTGCAGAATGTGGTCCTTGTTTTTGCCCTGGGTGTAAATATAAAATAGTGACATTAAGAGCTGATGTAACCAACCAGGTGAACTCAATGGATTCATTTCGATTCACATGTATGAATCAAAAAAAACAAAATCCATCAATCAAGAAAAGCAATTTCTAGATTATATTGGAATAGAGAAATACAAACAAATTCTATACACCCAACATGGGTATTATGACTAGAATCTTTCCTGAGACATTCTCTAGGGTACAGAGGTGCTATTCACTCACAAAACTGCTCTGAGTGTCTTACATTTAAGGATGATCTCACACTACCCAATATCTGACTATTGCATCCTCCCTAATATCTGACTATCTGTCTGAGGCTGAACCAGACTGTTCACAATCTTGGTATCAGATTTGTCCCTGAAATGAGCTTCTGACCACATATCCACAGCTTAACTAAAACCGTCTATTTCCACCTCCTAACATTGTCTCTCTCCGCCTCTGCCTCAGACCATCTGCTGTGGAGACCCTCATCCATGCCTTTGTTATCTCTAGACTTGGCTGCTCCAATGCACACCTAGCTGGCCTCCCACATTCTACCCTCCGTAAACTTGAGGTCATCCAAAACTCGGCTGGTCGTGCCCTAACTCGCATTAAGTCCCGGTCACCCATTACCCCTGTGCTCACTGACCTACATTGGCTCCAGTTAAACAATGCCTCAATTTCCAAATTTCACCATAGTTTTCAAATTCCTCCAATGTCCTCACCCCTCACTAGCTCTATAATCTCCTCCAGACCCACAACATCCCGAGATATCGGCATTCCTCAAATTCTGCCCTGTTGAGCATCCCTGATTATAATCATTTAACCTTCAGTGTCCATACATTCAGCTGCCTAGGCCCTATGCTCTGGAACTCCCTCCCTAATCCTCTCCCCCTCTCTGTCTATCTTTCCTCCTTTAAGGCGCTCCTTAAAACTTACCACTTTAACCAAGCTTTTGGTCATCTGCTGTAATTTCTTCTTATGTAGCTCAGTGTCAAATTTTTATCTTGCAACACACCTGTGAAGTGCCTTGGGTCATTTTACCACGTTAAAGGTGCTATATAAATACAAGTTATGTTGTTGTATATGACAGCATAACCTAAGGGTATAAGACTAAGACCCCCTTGTGATCTGAACTGGATATTTGTGTCCATCGCAAGTTTAATTCTACAGTCTCTTTGAAGATGGAACATAAAACCCCTTGGTGAGACAATGCCAGTAATGAATTGTTAAACTGCTTATTTCACAGCAAGTGAACTACAGTTCACAGTTGTGATCGGATTCACTGAGATCAATCAGTCTCACTTGTCTTTGTGTATAAGGTTAAAATAATGAACACGTTGTACTTTCCCACACCAGTGGGTCAACTACTTAACAAAATCAAATTAACACCTAACTACCCTCCTGCGTACTAACCCTTTGAGCCTGGCCAAGCTTGCCTTTGCAGCTTTCTGTTTCAAACCTGACTGACGTTGCACCCTTTGATTGACCTGCCTGTTGACCTATGTCTCCGTCTGTTAACAACCCGAGGGAACCAGAGGTGCCCAACACAATGGGTCTGAGGCATTTATTGATAATCGATTGCTGAAAAATTGGTTATTATCTACATCCCATGGGGAAACAACATCACTTTGATGGGGGCCATGTTTGGGGCAGATGGACTTTGTACCACAACCCGGCGTTTAAACAATATACAGCCTGGGCCGGCAGCCAGTGTATCCAGTCCCAGCCGATTCCCCTGTCCCAGTGCTGCACTCCCAGCTAGCTTGTGCCAGGAGGGCGATGTTTATCCATGTGGGAATTCAGAACATCTGTATCTCAGCAGCTATAAAAATCTAACACCTTGTTTCCTGTCTCTCTATCGCAGATTTACACAATAAGATATACACACTTTATCGGTCAGGCACAGATCACAGCGAACTCGACCTGATTTGTGAAGCTCTTTCTGAGCTCACTGAAACTAAATGGACTTGGAGGTCAAGTCAATTTCAGAATCAAGAGAAAGAAGTAGCTTCTGCTATCAGATCTCACCCTATCGATGTAAACAAGAGCTACTTTGGGAGTCGATTGGTGCCCACAGTGGGAAATCTTAACGGCAGGAATTTCAGTGTGAGGATTGTCCCTGTACTGTTTGATGATGCAGGAGTTTACACCTGTTCTTGGGGATCAAATAAATTTGTGATGATTAAACTAATCACAGTTAAAGGTAGGAGACAGAATGTTACCGTTGTTTTCAATGATAAAGTCATTGTTTAAAATCTAAATGATTTTCCTGTTTCCACAGTCACAGCTGAACCATCTGATGCAGTGACTGAGGGAGACACCGTTACCCTGACCTGCTCTGTCTCTGATGTCACTGAATCAATGAGACTTGTTTGGATCAATAGTGATGGCAAAACTGTTGGAGAGAAAAAATTGAATGGACGGAATGGGGAAGAGAAATCAATGCGACTGATTATTCAGAAAGCTGACAGAGGCAGAGGGAACTGGCTATGTGTTTTGTTTTATCAAAACACACCCAAAGTTTTAATTCCATATTATCTGAAGATTAACAGTAAGTATCTCAGGTTTTTCTCTTTGTATCCTCCACAGAAAGCTCAAGTCACTTACTGCTCCTTTAATTATGATAAACTTTTATATCCTATTTTGAACTCCACGTTACTCAGAGTTCAAAATCATAAGTGTTCACAAAAGTCAGAATATACAACTCAAAGCAATGGATAGGAGTTGAAGAGGACAACATATCTTACTAAATCTCATTGGGATCCATTCCACTCCTGTTAGGAACCTTTTAAATCTATAATGCCCATTTGCCCACTGTATTAAGATAGATGCCAGTAACATAGCGGTTTTCTTTCACATCCAGTGTTGCTATTGTGGGTGATGATGGAAAATGTGATGCATGATGTCACTCTGTCCCTGGCACCTGTTTGAATGTGACCCACACTTGACCAATGTCACTTCTGGATCGAAATCCTGGAAGCGGCAGCAATTTTCCACAGGAATGATAGGATGGGAATCATTAGTCAGAGAATGATTGGTCGGGGAATGATGGAAAAGGCTGTCCAGCTGACATATTGTCCCAGATCCATGTGAAATCAGACTGGGAAGGGAGCAGAAAGAATTTGCTTGCCATTTACTTTGATAATTTTAACTTTATAGCTCTGGAAGCTGCAGCTCCAGGTTTCTTGTTTTGCAGTAAATTTGCCCTAAATTGCACCCAGCAATAGAGTCGGGAATCTGAGTGCACCGGACTCCCACACTCAGTTGCATGCAACTTATATTGGTCAACTACCTTCAGGGACAACTCTCTGAAAATCCATACAACAAATTGCCTACACTTGCTTAAAAACCTGTTACATCTCTAACTTTTTCCAGTTCTGACGAAGGGTCATTGACCTGAAACGTTAACATTGTTTCTCTCTCCACAGATGCTGACTGACCTGCTGAGTATTTCCAGCATTTCTGTTTTTATTTCAGGAAATTCAGATGCAGTGCTATTCAGGTACAAAACAGTAGCACAGGATTTGCATCCATTGTTCCTGTGCATGGTGCCCATTTCTCAGGTGCTATTTCTGGTAATGTGTCATGCGACTGGATTAATTAATGATCTCATAATAAAGGATCCTCTTGGACGAGTGATCATAGCATGGTAGAATTTCAAATTCAGTTTGAGGGTGAGAAAACTCGGTCTCAACCTAGTATCCTGAACTTAAATAAAGGCAATTATAAAGGTATAGAGGCATAGTTGGCTAAAGTTGATTTGGGAAATAGATTAAAGCGTAAGATGGTAGATAAGCAGTGGCAAACATATAAGAAGATATTTCATAACTTATGAAGAAAGGTTGAGCAGGTTGGTTTTATACTCATTGGAGTTTAGAAGAATGAGAGGTAATCATTTTGAAATGTATAAGATTCTGAGGGGGCTTGACAGGGTAGATCCAGTTAAGATGATTCCGTTGATGGGGTAATCTAAAATGAGGCGGCATAGTTTCAGAATAAGAGGTCACCCTTTTAAAACAGAGATGAGGAGGAATTTCTTCTCTCAGAGGGTTGTAAATCTATGGAATTCTCAACCTCAGAGAGCTGTGGAGGCTGGGACATTGAATATACTTAAGGTGGAAATAGACAGATTTTTGAATGATGAGGGAGTCAAGGGTTATGGGCAGTGGGCAGGGAAGTGACGACTACATGTGCGGGAAGAGCATCTGCATGCAGCTCCTGACAGACCGCATTGCGGCACTGGAGCTGCGGGTGGATTTACTCTGGAGCATCCATGATGCTGAGAATGACGTGAATAGCACATTTAGTGAGTTGATCTTACAGCAGATAAAGGGTACACAGCACGATAGGGAATGGGTGACCAACAGGAAGAGCAGTGCAAGAAAGGAAGCGCAGGGGGTCCCCTGTGGTCATCCCCCTGCAAAACAGATACACCACTTTGTGTACTGTTGAGGGGGATGACTCAACAGGGGAGAGCAGCAGCAGCCAAGTTCATGGCTCTGCTGCACAGGAGGGCAGGAAAAAGATTGGGAGAGCTATAGTGATAGGGGATTCGATTATAAGGAGAATAGATAGACATTTCTGCGACCGCAACCGAGACTCCAGGATGGTATGTTGCCTCCCTGGTGCAAGAGTCAAGGATGACTCGGAGCTGATGCAGGACATTTTGAAATGGGAGGGTGAACAGCCAGTTGTCATGGTGCATATAGGTACCAACGATCTAGGTAATAAACAGGGTGCATTCCTTCGAGACGAATTTAGGGAGCTAGGAACTAAATTAAAAAGTAGGACCTCAAAAGCAGTAATCTCAGGATTGCTACCAGTGCCATATGCGAGTCAGAGTAGGAATCGCAGGATAGCTCAGATGAATACGTGGATTGAGCAGTGGTGCAGAAGGGAGGGATTCAAATTCCTGGGACATTGGAACCAGTTGTGGGGGACGGTGGGACCAGTACAAAGTGGACAGTCTGCACTTGGGCAGGACTTGAACCAATGTAATAGGGGGAGTGTTTGCTAGTGCTGTTGTGGAGGAGTTAAACTAATATGGCAGGGGGATGGGAACCTATGAAGGGAGACAAAGGGTACGGAGTACCAAGGGGCAAAAAACGCTAGTGGGAGTTGTGTACAGACAACCAAACAGTAGTAGTGAGGTTGGGGACAGCATCAAGCAAGAAATAAGGGATGCGTGCAATACGGGTACAACAGATATCATGGGTGACTTTAATCTAAATATTCATTGGGCTAACCAAAATGGTAGCAATATGGTGGAGAAGGATTTCCTGGAGTGTAATGGGGATGGTTTTCTCGACTAATATGTTGAGGAACGAACTAGAGAACTGGCCATCCTAGATTGGGTGATGTGTAATGAGAAAGGACTAATTAGCAATCTTGTTGTGCAAGGCCCCTTGGGGAAGAGTAACCATAGCATGGTAGAATTCTTTATTAAGATGAAGAGTGACACAGCTAATTCAGAAACTAGGGTCCTGAACTTAATGAAAGGAAACTTCGATGGTATGCGGTGTGAATTGGCTAGAATTGACTGGCAAATGATACTTAAAGGGTTGACGGTGGATAGGCAATGGCAAACATTTAAAGATCACATGGATGAACTTCAACAATTGTACATCTCTGTCTGGTGTAAAAATAAATCGGGGAAGGTGGCTCAACCGTGGCTAACAAGGGAAATTAAGGATAGTGTTAAATCCAAGGAAGAGGCGTATAAATTGGCCAGAAAAAGCAGCAAACCTGAGGACTGGGAGAAATTTAGAATTCAGCAAAGGAGGACAAAGGGTTTAATTAAGAGGGGGAAAATAGAGTACGAGAGGAAGCTTGCCGGGAACATAAAAACTTACTGCAAAAGCTTTTATAGATATGTGAAGAGAAAAAGATTAGTGAAGACAAACATAGGTCCCTTGCAGTCGGATTCAGGTGAATTTATAATGGGGAACAAGAAATGGCAGACCAATTGAACAAATACTTTGGTTCTGTCTTCACGAAGGAAGACACAAATAACCTTCCGGAAGTACTAGGGGACCGAGGGTTGAGTGAGAAGATGGAAAACATAGAAACATAGAAAATAGGTGCAGGAGCAGGCCATTCAGCTCTTCTAGCCTGCACCGCCATTCAATGAGTTCATGGCTGAACATGAAACTTCAGTACCCCCTTCCTGCTTTCTCGCCACAACCCTTGATCCCCCGAGTAGTAAGGACTTCATCTAACTCCCTTTTGAATATATTTAGTGAATTGGCCTCAACTACTTTCTGTGGTAGAGAATTCCACAGGTTCATCACTCTCTGGGTGAAGAAGTTTCTCCTCATCTCGGTCCTAAATGGCTTACCCCTTATCCTCAGACTGTGACCCCTGGTTCTGGACTTCCCCAACATTGGGAACATTCTTCCTGCATCTAACCTTCTAAACCCGTCAGAATTTTAAACGTTTCTATGAGGTCCCCTCTCATTCTTCTGAACTCCAGTGAATACAAGCCCAGTTGATCCAGTCTTTCTTGATAGGTCAGTCCCGCCATCCCGGGAATCAGTCTGGTGAATCTTCGCTGCACTCCCTCAATAGCAAGAATGTCTTTCCTCAAGTTAGGAGACCAAAACTGTACACAATACTCCAGGTGTGGCCTCACCAAGGCCCTGTACAACTGTAGCAACACCTCCCTGCCCCTGTATTCAAATCCCCTCGCTATGAAGGCCAACATGCCATTTGCTTTCTTAACCGCCTGCTGTACCTGCATGCTAACCTTCAATGACTGATGTACCATGACACCCAGGTCTCGTTGCACCTTCCCTTTTCCTAATCTGTCACCATTCAGATAATAGTCTGTCTCTCTGTTTTTACCACCAAAGTGGATAACCTCACATTTATCCACATTATACTTCATCTGCCATGCATTTGCCCACTCACCTAACCTATCCAAGTCACTCTGCAGCCTAATAGCATCCTCCTCGCAGCTCACACTGCCACCCAACTTAGTGTCATCCGCAAATTTGGAGATACTGCATTTAATCCCCTCGTCTAAATTATTAATGTATAATGTAAACAGCTGGGACCCCAGCACAGAACCTTGCGGTACCCCACTACTCACTGCCTGCCATTCTGAAAAGTACCCATTTACTCCTACTCTTTGCTTCCTGTCTGACAACCAGTTCTCAATCCATGTCAGCACACTACCCCCAATCCCATGTGCTTTAACTTTGCACATTAATCTCTTGTGTGGGACCTTGTCGAAAACCTTCTGAAAGTCCAAATATACCATATCAACTGGTTCTCCCTTGTCCACTCTACTGGAAACATCCTCAAAAAATTCCAGAAGATTTGTCAAGCATGATTTCCCTTTCACAAATCCATGCTGACTTGGACCTATCATGTCACCATTTTCCAGATGCACTGCTATGATATCCTTAATAATTGATTCCATCATTTTACCCACTACTGAGGTCAGGCTGACCGGTCTATAATTCCCTGTTTTCTCTCTCCCTCCTTTTTTAAAAAGTGGGGTTACATTGGCTACCCTCCACTCCATAGATACTGATCCAGAATCAATGGAATGTTGGAAAATGACTGTCAATGCATCCGCTATTTCCAAGGCCACCTCCTTAAGTACTCTGGGATGCAGTCCATCAGGCCCTGGGGATTTATCGGCCTTCAATCCCATCAATTTCCCCAACACAATTTCCCGACTAATAAAGATTTCCCTCAGTTCCCCCTCGTTACTAGACCCTCTGACCCCTTTTATATCCGGAAGGTTGTTTGTATCCTCCTTAGCGAATACCGAACCAAAGTACTTGTTCAATTGGTCTGCCATTTCTTTGTTCCCCGTTATGACTTCCCCTGATTTTGACTGCAGGGGACCTACGTTTGTCTTTACTAACCTTTTTCTCTTTACATACCTATAGAAACTTTTGCAATCCACCTTAATGTTCCCTGCAAGCTTCTTCTCGTACTCCATTTTCCCTGCCCTAATTAAATGCCTTTGTCCTCCTCTGCTGAGTTCTAAATTTCTCCCGGTCCCCAGGTTCACTGCTATTTCTGGCCAATTTGTATGCCACTTCCTTGGCTTTAATACTATCCCTGATTTCCCTAGATAGCCACGGTTGAGCCACCTTCCCTTTTTTATTTTTACGCCAGACAGGAATGTACACTTGTTGTAATTCATCCATGCGGTCTCTAAATGTCTGCCATTGCCCATCCACAGTCAACCCCCTAAGTATCATTCGCCAATCTATCCTAGCCAATTCACGCCTCATACCTTCAAAGTTACCCTTCTTTAAGTTCTGGACCATGGTCTCTGAATTTACTGTTTCATTCTCCATCCTAATCCAGAATTCCACCATATTATGGTCACTCTTCCCCAAGGGGCCTCGCACAATGAGATTGCTAATTAATCCTCTCTCATTACACAACACCCAGTCTAAGATGGCCTCCCCCCTAGTTGGTTCCTCAACATATTGGTCTAGAAAACCATCCCTTATGCACTCCAGGAAATCCTCCTCCACCGTATTGCTTCCAGTTTGGCTAGCCCAATCTATGTGCATATTAAAGTCACCCATTATAACTGCTACACCTTTATTGCATGCACCCCTAATTTCCTGTTTGATGCCCTCCCCAACATCCCTATTACTGTTTGGAGGTCTGTACACAACTCCTACTAACGTTTTTTGCCCTTTGGTGTTCTGCAGCTCTACCCATATAGATTCCACATCATCCAAGCTAATGTCTTTCCTAACTATTGCATTAATCTCCTCTTTAACCAACAATGCTACCCCACCTCCTTTTCCTTTAATTCTATCCTTCCTGAATGTTGAATACCCCTGAATGTTGAGTTCCCAGCCCTGATCATCCTGGAGCCACGTCTCCGTAATCCCAATCACATCATATTTATTAACTGAAGGATATCCTTATTAGGCAGGAAATTGTGTTAGGGAAATTGATGGGATAGAAGGCCGATAAGTCCCCGGGACCTGATAGTCTGCATCCCAGAGTACTTAAGGAAGTGGCCCTAGAAATAATGGTTGCATTGGTGATCATTTTCCAACAGTCTATCGACTCTGGATCAGTTGCTATGGACTGGAGGGTAGCTAATGTAATACCACTTTTTAAAAATGAGGGAGAGAGCAAACGGGTAATTATAGGCCAGTTAGCCTGACATCAGTCATGGGGAAAATGTTGGAATCAATTATTAAGGATGAAATAGCAGCGCATTTGGAAAGCAGTGACAGGATCGGTCCAAGTCAGCATGGATTTATGAAAGGGAAATCATGCTTGACAAACCTTCTGGAATTTTTTGAACATGTAACTAGCAGAGTGGACAAGGGAGAACCAGTGGATGTGGTGTATTTGGACTTTCAAAAGGCTTTTGACGAGGTTCCACACAAGAGATTGGTGTGCAAAAACAAAGCACATGGTATTGGGGGTAATGTACTGACGTGGATAGAGAACTGATTGGCAGTCAGAAAGCAGAGAGTCGAGATAAACGGGTCCTTTTCAAAATGGCAAACAGTGACTCATGGATTGCCGCAGGGCTCAGTGCTGGGACCCCATCTCTTTACAATATACATTAATGATTTAGATGAAGGAATTGAGAATAATATCTCCAAGTTTGCATATGACACTGAACTGGGTGGCGGTGTGAGCTGTGAGGAGGATGCTAAGGGGTTACATGGTGACTTGGACAGGTTAGATGAATGAACAAATGCATGGCAGATGCAGTATAATGTGGATAAATGTGAGATTATCCACTTTGGGGGCAAAAACACAAAGGCAGAATATTATCTGAATGGCGGCAGATTAGGAAAAGGGGATGTGCAACAAGATCTGGGTGTCATGGTTCATCAGTCATTGAAAGTTGGCATGCAGGAACAGCAGGCGGTGAAGAAGGCAAATGGTATGCTGGCCTTCATAGCTAGGGGATTTGAGTATAGGAGTGGAGCATGGAGGTCTTACTGCAGTTGTTCAGGGCCTTGATGAGGCCTCACCTGGAATATTGTGTTCAGTTTTGGTCTCCTAATCTGAGGAAGGATGTTCTTGCTATTGAGGGAGTGCAGCGAAGGTTCACCAGACTGATTCCCGGGATGGCTGGACTGACATATGAGGAGACACTTGTCTCCTCATATGAGGAGAAACTGGGTCTTTATACATTGGGGTTTGGAAGGATGAGAGGGGATCTCATAGAAACATATAAGATTCTGATGGGACTGAATGGGTTAGATGTGAGAAGAATGTTCCCGATGTTGGGGAAGTCCAGAACCAGGGGACGCAGTCTTAGGATAAGGGGTAGGCCATTTAGGACTGAGATAAGGAGAAACTTATTCATTCAGAGAGTTGTTAACCTGTGGAATTCCCTGCCGCAGAGGGTTGTTGATGCCAGTTCATTGGATATATTCAAGAGGGAGTTAGATATGGCCCTTACAGCTCGCGGAATCAAGGGGTATGGAGAGAAACCAGGAAAGGAGTACTGAGGGAATGATCAGCCATGATCTTATTGAATAGTGGTGCAGGCTCGAAGGGCCGAATGGCCTACTCCTGCACCTATTTTTTATGTTTCTATGTTTCCATATTAAGTGGAGTTGAGGCTAAGATTAGATCAGCCATGATCTTATTGAATGGTGGAGCAGGCTCAAGGGGCCAAATGGCCTACTTCTAGACCTATTTCTTGTGTTCTATGTATTTCAATGCTAAGTGCAGTCAAATCACCCCTTAAATGTTTGGAAATATTTTTCTTTTGGTATCCCATCTTGTGCACAATGTCCTACCTGTGTGAGTACGTAAAGTTAGTCTATTTCCAGGACCCTCACAAAGGTGCCCTCCAACCTGCCACAGGGAGGTGCGTGAGATGCGTTGTAGTCGCTGTATCTTTTCATGCTCCTTGGGGAATGCTCATCCACCCTTTTCCCATCTCCTTCTGAAACCTGGATAAAGATCGTACATTTGGTTTGTGGCACATCATGGTCACAATCTCATTCCATGGTCGTGTCTTGCTGCTCTAATATGCATTGTGGGGCCATTAATGAGGAAGCTCTGTCATGGATTAATTCTTGCTCAAAATTATGGCCAGGAATATATTGTACAAATTTTCTGTCTGTTTTCTCCTCTTCCCTCTTCTCCCATGTTGGGTAGATCCTGACTTTGTGCGACAGTGTAAAACGGGTGATAGCGAGTCGGCAGCTTGTCTTACATCTCTCTCTTTTTATTCCCATCCATTTTACACTATCGCACTGAGTCAGGATCTACCCCATTGAGTGCAGTTCTTATTCAAATAACCGTTATTCAAGTATAAGCCGACACAATCAGTATCATTCACCTATTGTACAGCGGGAAGCTTCACAGCGGAATCGGATCCTTTACTTACCCATCATCTGCCCACATCTCCTTCCCAGAAGGAATCACCAGATTGAAACCAGGAACTAGAACTCTGTGTGATTTCCCCTCTGTCCCTAACTGAAGGGCACTGAGGACAGTTGTAGCTCCAATGTTCCTGAGTGAGGTCAGTGAACTTGGATCAGGAATGAAACCTGGGACGTTCTGGCCTGTATGGCTTAATGGTAAATCAGGCAGTAGGTTTATCCACTGGGTCATTAACGGAGCTTATTTTTTCAAAAAGATAATCTATAAACTAAATGTTAAATCTATGCTTATTCTTCTGACAGATGATTACACTTTTAAACACACGAATGTTGTTATTTTCGGGAGTCTGGTTCTTCTTCCCATCATTATCCTGGCAGTGGTGCTGTGTCTGAGAAAGCGCAAGGTTGCGGGTAAGATATGGAAATTGCTACAAACTATTTCAGGTTTCACACATGTTATAAAATGTGAATGTTGCACGTGATTCCAAAAATTAGGAATGACAATTATATCATGTTTTGAAATTAAACACTATAATCCGCTCAGGTTGGAACATTTCCTGATGTTGACACATTCCACTCTTCTTCTCCCACAAAGGCAGTGGCTCACTGTTTGACCCCACCAGCTCCTTTCCTCCTTGCAGCTGCCGCATCTTGCCCCTTCTTTTTTTTTCCCGACAAATTAAACAAATTAACTTTTACATAAATGGTTCAAATTAAAATTTGTTTGCCGGGGGTGATGATACACTCAAGTCCCTCCGGCGCCCACCTCTCGCGGAAGCTCGCGAGCGTACCGGTGGACATCGCGTGCTCCATCTCCAGGGATGTCCTGGCTCGAACTTAACCGTGGAAGAGATGGAGGCAGTCGGGCTGAACGACCCCCTCGAGCCTTGCCCCTGCTTCAGTGGATTGACAATCGCGACAGCGTGGTGTTAGGACAAATGTGGGGGATGAAATATAGAGCGGGAGCTGGCGAGAGGAGGGCGGAGAGCTCGAGCCAGGGGACCTGCACTCAGTGACTGCAGCCTCTCTCCCTTCTCAGTGAGTGGGGGCCTGGTGCTCAGCAGCTGTCCCCGTCATCGCACAGACGGCCAGGAACGTTACACCTGATAGTTTTTAAACCCCGGAGGCTATTTAAGGCAAGCCCCTTGAAACCTTGTCACGGACCCCTGGTTGAGAACCCCTGCTATACTAGCATATGCTACAGGGTCACAGTTCAATAGCAACAACAACCTGCATTGATGTAGCACCTTTAAACTAGTTAAAGTTCCCAAGGCATTTAACAGGACCGTTACCAAACAAAATTTAGCGCCGAGTACAGAAGGAGATATTAGAACAGGTGAAAAAGGTAGGTTTTAAGGAACCTTTTAAACGGGAAAGAGAGATAGAGGTTTGGGGAGGGAATTCCACAGCTTAGGGTCTTAGCAGCCAAAGGAGCAATGAAAATCTGGGATGTGCAAGAGGACGGAATTGGAGGAGCGCAGAGATCTCGGCAGGTTATAGAGCTGGTGAAGGTTATAGAGATGGAGAGGGACGAGACCATGGAGGGATTTGAAAACCAGGATGAGAATTTTAAAATCGAGGCATTGCAAAACTGAGCATAATATAGGTTACAAGTTTAGATGTGTGTTCTGGATATTTTCCAGTTATCTTTGAAACCAAGGGGAAACATAATTTGAGACATTTCGTAAGTAAGTGGATGAAAACAATAGAGCCAACACATGGTCTACAGGAGGGATGGGTTCAATGGGCTGAATGATCTACATATTCCATACTTTCTGCACTTGTGTTGGTTACATCTGGTAATGAAAAGATTTGAAGGGCACAGGGATAAGCCAATATATTACAATATTCTATAGAGCTCCATTCATGTTCTAACAGAGGGAAACAAAAAAGAGACAAAAGCAAAAGACAGAAAAGAGATGAGGAAAAGTGGAGGGCAGAGAAACCCAAGGCAAAGAACAAAAAGGGTCACTGTACAGCAAAATTCTAAAAGGACAAAGGGTGTTAAAAAAACAAGCCTGAAGGATCTGTGTCTTAATGCAAGGAGTATCCGTAATAAGGTGGATGAATTAACTGTGCAAATAGATGTTAACAAATATGATGTGATCGGGATTATGGAGACATGACTCCAGGATGATCAGGACTGGGAACTCAACATCCAGGGGTATTCAAATTTCAGGAAGGATAGAATAAAAGGAAAAGGAGGTGGGGTAGCATTGCTGGTTAAAGAGGAGATTAATGCAATAGTTAGGAAGGACATTAGCTTGGATGATGTGGAATCCATATGGGTAGAGCTGCAGAACACCAAAGGGCAAAAAACGTTAGTGGGAGTTGTGTACAGACCTCCAAACAGTAGTAGTGATGTTGGGGAGGGCATCCAACAAGAAATTAGGGGTGCATGCAATAAAGGTGCAGCAGTTATAATGGGTGACTTTAATATGCACATAGATTGGGCTAACCAAACTGGAAGCAATACAGTGGAGGAGCATTTCCTGGAGTGCATAAGGGATGGTTTTCTCGACCAATATGTTGAGGAACCAACTAGGGGGGAGGCCATCTTAGACTGGGTGTTGTGTAATGAGAGAGGATTAATTAGCAATCTCGTTGTATGAGGCCCCTTGGGGAAGAGTGACCATAATATGGTGGAATTCTGGATTAGGATGGAGAATGAAACAGTAAATTCAGAGACAATGGTCCAGAACTTAAAGAAGGGTAACTTTGAAGGTATGAGGCGTGAATTGGCTAGGATAGATTGGCGAATGATACTGAAGGGGTTGACTGTGGATGGGCAATGGCAGACATTTAGAGACCGCATGGATGAATTACAACAATTGTACATTCCTGTCTGGCGTAAAAATAAAAAAGGGAAGGTGGCTCAACCGTGGCTATCAAGGGAAATCAGGGATGGTATTAAAGCCAAGGAAGTGGCATACAAATTGGCCAGAAATAGCAGCGAACCCAGGGACTGGGAGAAATTTAGAACTCAGCAGAGGAGAGCAAAGGGTTTGATTAGGGCAGGGAAAATGGAGTACGAGAAGAAGCTTGCAGGGAACATTAAGACGGATTGCAAAAGTTTCTATAGATATGTAAAGAGAAAAAGTTAGTAAAGACAAACGTAGGTCCCCTGCAGTCAGAATCAGGGGAAGTCATAACGGGGAACAAAGAAATGGTAGACCAATTGAACAAGTACTTTGGTTCGGTATTCACTAAGGAGGACACAAACAAACTTCCGGATATAAAAGGGGTCAGAGGGTCTAGTAAGGAGGAGGAACTGAGGGAAATCCTTATTAGTCGGGAAATTGTGTTGGGAAAATTGATGGGATTGAAGGCCGATAAATCCCCAGGGCCTGATGGACTGCATCCTAGAGTACGAAAGGAGGTGGCCTTGGAAATAGAGGATGCATTGACAGTCATTTTCCAACATTCCATAGACTCTGGATCAGTTCCGATGGAGTGGAGGGTAGCCAATGTAACCCCACTTTTTAAAAAAGGAGGGAGAGAGAAAACAGGGAATTATAGACCGGTCAGCCTGACCTCAGTAGTGGGTAAAATGATGGAATCAATTATTAAGGATGTCATAGCAGCGCATTTGGAAAGAGGTGACATGATAGGTCCAAGTCAGCATGGATTTGTGAAAGGGAAGTCATGCTTGACAAATCTTCTGGAATTTTTTGAGGATGTTTCCAGTAGAGTGGACAAGGGAGAACCAGTTGATATGGTATATTTGGACTTTCAGAAGGTTTTCGACAAGGTCCCACACAAGAGATTAATGTGCAAAGTTAAAGCACATGGGATTGGGGGTAGTGTGCTGACATGGATTGAGAACTGGTTGTCAGACAGGAAGCAAAGAGTAGGAGTAAATGGGTACTTTTCAGAATGGCAGGCAGTGAGTAGTGGGGTACCGCAAGGTTCTGTGCTGGGGCCCCAGCTGTTTACATTATACATTAATAATTTAGACGAGGGGATTAAATGTAGTATCTCCAATTTTGCGGATGACACTAAGTTGGATGGCAGTGTGAGCTGCGAGGAGGATGCTATGAGGCTGCAGAGTGACTTGGATAGGTTAGGTGAGTGGGCAAATGTATGGCAGATGAAGTATAATGAGGATAAATGTGAGATTATCCACTTTGGTGGTAAAAACAGAGAGACAGACTATTATCTGAATGGTGACAGATTAGGAAAAGGGGAGGTGCAATGAGACCTGGGTGTCATGATACGTCAGTCATTGAAGGTTGGCATGCAGGTACAGCAGGCGGTTAAGAAAGCAAATGGCATGTTGGCCTTCATAGCGAGGGGATTTGAGTACAGGGGCAGGGAGGTGTTGCTACAGTTGTACAGGGCCTTGGTGAGGCTACACCTGGAGTATTGTGTACAGTTTTGGTCTCCTAATTTGAGGAAGGACATTCTTGCTATTGCGGGAGTGCAGCGAAGGTTCACCAGACTGATTCCTGGGATGGCGGGACTGACCTATCAAGAAAGATTGGATCTACTGGGCTTGTATTCACTGGAGTTCAGAAGAATGAGAGGGGACCTCATAGAAACGTTTAAAATTCTGATGGGTTCAGACAGGTTTGATGCAGGAAGAATGTTCCCAATGTTGGGGAAGTCCAGAACCAGGGGTCACAGTCTGAGGATAAGGGGTAAGCCATTTAGGACCAAGATGAGGAGAAACTTCTTCACCCAGAGAGTGGTGAACCTGTGGAATTCTCTACCACAGAAAGTTGTTGAGGCCAATTCACTAAATATATTGAAAAAGGAGTTAGATGAAGTCCTTACTACTAGGGGGATCAAGGGGTATGGCGAGAAAGCAGGAATAGGGTAATGAAGTTGCATGTTCAGCCATGAACTCATTGAATGGCGGTGCAGGCTAGAAGGGCCGAATGGCCTACTCCTGCACCTATTTTCTATGTCTTTATGTTTCTATGTTTCTAACCTTGAAATGTAAGATGTTGAGTTGAATAATGTTGATTATGTCGTAGAGTTTTTCCCCAGATTGCCTTGAAGGTATTTCAGTTCTCTTTCCTTAGAAATTTACCTGTGGTTATTGATCTTGAGCTCGAGAGAGGGAGGCAAAATAAATTTGAGAATTTTCAAGGGAGTACAACCTGTACATAGAGCATTGAATGGAGGTAACTTGATTCCCTGAATGACCACTTCTTCTGATCGTGATCGTGGCGGAGGTACGGCAAGTGTTTGGTGCAGAGGTGCGGCAAATGGGGGTATGGGGCCCAGAAGAGCCGAGGGGCCAGCGGCAGCATAGATCCACCCACACTGCGATATGTGTCTGCACTAAGTCCGTGCAGCAGAGCTGGACTCCAGTCGTCCTGGTTAACCCATGGCACTGGATACAGGCTTAGCTCTGTCAAGCTCGTGTGGTGGCTGATGTGCAACAGTCATCACACGTTAAAAAAATTCATTCACAGACATCTTCCACCCCTGGAGTTCAGGACTGGAATATTGGGACCTTCATTGAAACATCTGCGAACTCATCCCTTTTGGTGTGGAAGCAAGTCATCCTCGTTCGAGGGAACGCCGATGATGAAGATGACTTCTGTAGTTTTAAAAATCTTTGTGTACAAATGTTAATGGCCCTGATTTTGCTGCACTAATAAAGGTGAGGCTGTCAATGCTCGCCATTATTGCTGGTTAAAACTGACTGCAACTTCTGGTGTCCACACATGCACAGTTAAACACGGAAATCCAAAGTTGCTGTCAGAGATACCCTGCTCCTCCACAGGGTGCGCTGTTGCAGTCTTCGCCGGTGGACTTTGCACAAAGGTCACTGTCGTGGCATGAACGTATGCTAATTACCCAATAGTATCGCACTGAAGACTGATGAAAAGATTAATGGGCCGAAATTGCGTACCGCTGGGGCAGTAACAGCCTCGAGGTGGGAATTCCTGCGCCAGGCGCAGAAGTCGTGACCCACGACCTATATTTGGTTACCGCCCCCAAGAGCAAAATATCGCACTCCACTTGCGCTATGGGGCACGAGCGGGTCGGAAGGACTCCGCGAAGGTCGCAGTGCTACGTGGTGTGACATGTAGTGGTGCTGCATAGATAGGGAGCTCTCCATCATTAAAGGGGAATGCCAAGCTGCCGTCTCTGCGGGTGGGTAACGGGTGCATCCCTGGACCATTAGGGAACAGGGCGTCTGGGTAAAAAGTCGCTTGTGCCCCGCTAGCAGCCCCCCACCCCGCCCCTCTGCTGGGGCACCAATGGGAGGCGGAAATTACCCGAATTTCCCCCCAACCTTATTTAATCAGATGAACTGAGTTTTAACATAGCGTAGCATGTCATAATTATTGCTGAACAAACTTTCTGGTGCCGAAAAAACAATTTTACAAATATAGAGTGCCATACCTGAGAATAAAATTAATGTTGCAGATTTATTTTTAAATTAAAATACTTTTTACATTTTTTGCGTTTTTCTATTCAAGTTTCTCCCTTCATCCCACGTGGATGTCCCAATCTTTATTTTGCTTTCTGTACAATGATGTAAATGTAAATTATATTTATTTATTTTACTTCCTACTCTGCTGTCGATGAGGGTTCTTCAATCTGATTGGTTGATCAACCCCCCCCTGCTGCTTTCCCTCCTCACAGACACCTCAGATCCCCAGTAGAGGGCGCTGATTTCAAACTGGCTTTGGAAAGGAGGCAGTCTGTGCTCCACCGCCGCAAAAGCTCTCTGGGCAGAAGTTTCGAGGTGGATTGCGAGTGCCATTTCTTCACCGCTGACTGCAAAATCCGGGCCATTATTTTATCTACCCAGTGACTCAGTGTGTTCATTGTGTTGTCTGAGCTGTACAAAAAGAAAGACTTGCATTTATGAAGCACCTTTCATGACCTAAGAACATAACAACTAGGAGCAGGAGTAGGCCACCTGGCCCCTCGAGCCTGCTCCTCCATTTAATAGGAACATGGTTGATCTGAACATGGACTCAGTTCCACTTCCCTGCCCGCTCTGCAAAGCCCTTTATTCCATTATCGCTCAAAAATATGTCTATCTCTGCCTTAAATATATTCAATGACCCAGCCTCCACAGCTCTGTGGGGCAGAGAATTCCACAGATTTATAACCCTCTGAGAGAAGAAATTCCTCCTCAAATCAGTTTTAAATGGGCGGCCCCTTATTCTGAGACTATGCCACCAAGTTTTAGTTTCCCCTATGTGGAAATATCCTCTCTGCATCCAACTTGTCATTATCTTATAAGTTTCAATGCGATCACCTCTCATTCTTCTGAACACCAATGAGTATAGACCCAACCTACTCAACCTATCTTCATAAGTCAACCCCCTCATCTCCGGAATCAACCTAGTAAACCTTCTCTGAACGGCCTCCAATGCAAGTATATCCTTCCTTAAATATGGAGATCAAAACAGCACGCAGTACTCGAGGTGTGGACTCACCAATACTCCGTACAATTGTAGCAGGACCTCTCTGCTTTTATACTCAATCCCCCTTGCAATAAAGGCAAATACTCCATTTGCCTTCCTGATTACTTGCTGTACCTGTAAACTAACTTTTTGTGCCACATGTACAAGACCCCAAGGTCTCTCTGTACTGCAGTGCTTTGCAATGTATCTCCATTTAAATTATAATCTGTTTTTCTATTTTTTCTGCCAAAGTGGATAATCTCATATTTTCCTACCTTATACTCCATCCTCCAAATTTTTTCCCACTCACTTAGCCTGTCCATATCCCTTTGCAGATTGTTTGTGGCCTCCTCACAAATTGCTTTTCCACACATCTTTGTTTCATCAGCAAACTTGGCTACATTACATTCAGTCCCTTCATCCAAGTCATTAATACAGATTGTAAATAGTTGAGGCCCAAACACCGATCCCTGCAGCACACCATTAGATACAGTTTGACAACCGGAAAATGATCCATTTATCCCGACTCTCTGTTTTCTGTTAGTTAGCCAATCCTCAATCCATGCTGACATATTACCCCCAACCCCGTGAACTTTTATCTTGTGCAGTAACCTTTTATGTGGCACCTTATTGAATGCCTTCCGAAAATCCAAATACACCACATCCACTGGTTCCCCCTTATTCACCCTGCTCATTACATCCCTAAAGAATTTCAGCAAATTTGTCAAACATGATTTCCCTTTAATAAAACCACGCTGACTCAGCTTGATTGAATTATATTTTTCTAAATGTCCTGCTACTGTTTCCTTAATAATGGACTCCAGCATTTTCCCAATGAAGATGTTAGACTAACTGCTCTATAGTTTCCTGCTTTCTGTCTGCCTACTTTTTTAAATACGGGCATTATATTTGCAGTTTTCCAATCCACTGGGGCCTCTGCAGAATCCAGGGAATTTTGGTAGATTACAACCAATGTATCCACTATCTCTGCAGCCACTTCTTTTAGGACTTTAGGATGCAGGCCATCAGATCCAGGGGACTTGTCTGCTTTTAGTCCCATTATTTTACTGAGTACGACTTCTTTAGTGATAGTGATTGTATTAAGTTCTTCCCTCCCTATAGCCCCTTGATTATTCCCTAGTGGGATATTTTTAGTGTCTTGTACTGTGAAGACCGATACAAAATATTTGTTTCAAGTCTGAGCCATTTACCTATTCTCCAATATTAATTCCCCAGTCTCATCTTCTAGGGGACAAACATTTACTTTAGCCACTCTTCCTTTTTATGTATCTGTAGAAACTCTGACTCTGTTTTTTATATTTTGTGCTAGTTTACTTCCTTAACCTATCTTCCCTCTCTTTATTATTTATTTTGTCATTCTTTGCTGGCTTTTAAAATTTTCCCAATCTTCTGGCCTCCCACTAGTCTTGGCCAAATTGTATGCCCTTGTTTTCAATTTGATACCATCCCTTATTTCCTTAATTAGCCAAGGATGGTTATCCCTTCTCTTGCAGTCTTTCCTTCACACTGGGATATATTTTTGTTGAGAGTTATGAAATATCTCCTTAAATATCTGCCACTGCTCATCAACCGTACCACTCTTTACTCTGTTATCCCAGTTCACCTTAGCCAACTCTGCCTTCATACCTTCGTAGTCTCCTTTATTTAAGCTTAGGACACTGGTTAGAGATCCAACTTTCTCACCCTCCAGCTGAATTTGAAACTCAACCATGTTATGGTCACTCATTCCTAGAGGATCCTTTATTGGATATAATTTATTAATCTTGTCTCATTACATAGTACAGATCCAAGATAGCCTGCTCCCTGGTTGGTTCCGCAAAGTACTGTTGAAGTAAACTATCCCGGATACACTCTATGAACTCTTCCTCAAGGCTACGCTGGCCAATTTGCTTTGTCCAATCAATATGAAGGTTAACATCAACCAGAAGATAAAGCTTTGCGGAGTCAGAGGAAATGTATTAGCATGGATCGAGAATTGGCTGGCAAACAGAAAGCAGAGAGTCGGGATAAATGGGTCCTTTTCGGGTTGGAAATCAGTGGTTAGTGGTGTGCCACAGGGATCGGTGCTGGGACCACAACTGTTACAATATACATAGATGACCTGGAAGAGGGGACAGAGTATAGTGTAACAAAATTTGCAGAGGACACAAAGATTAGTGGGAAAGCGGGTTGTGTAGAGGACATAGAGGGGTTGCAAAGAGATTTAGATAGGTTAAGCGAATGGGCTGAGGTTTGGCAGATTGAATACAATGTCGGAAAATGTGAGGTCATCCACCTTGGGAAAAAAAACAGTAAAAGGGAATATTATTTGAATGGGGAGAAATTACAATATGCTGCGGTGCAGAGGGACCTGGGGGTCCTTGTGCATGAATCCCAAAAAGTTAGTTTGCAGGTGCAGCAGGTAATCAAGAAGGCGAATGGAATGTTGGCCTTCATTGCGAGAGGGATGGAGTACAAAAGCAGGGAGGTACTGCTGCAACTGTACAGGGTATTGGTGAGGCCACACCTGGAGTACTGCGTGCAGTTTTGGTCACCTTACTTAAGGAAGGATATACTAGATTTGAAGGGGGTACAGAGACGATTCACTAGGCTGATTCCGGAGATGAGGGGATTACCTTATGATGATAGATTGAGTAGACTGGGTCTTTACTCATTGGAGTTCAGAAGGATGAGGGTTGATCTTATCGAAACATTTAAAATAATGAAAGGGATAAACAAGATAGAGGCAGAGAGGTTGTTTCCACTGGTCGGGGAGACTAGAACTAGGGGGCACAGCCTCAAAATATGGGGGAGCCAATTTAAAACCGAGTTGAGAAGGAATTTCTTCTCCCAGAGGGTTGTGAATCTGTGGAATTCTCTGCCCAAGGAAGCAGTTGAGGCTAGCTCATTGAATGTATTCAATTCACAGATAGATAGATTTTTAACCAATAAGGGAATTAACGGTTATGGGGAGCGGGCGGGTAAGTGGAGCTGAGTCCACAGCCAGGTCAGCCATGATCTTGTTGAATGGCAGAGCAGGCTCGAGCGGCTAGATGGCCTACTCCTGTTCCTAATTCTTATGTTCTTATGTTCTTATGATTATTGCCGTTCCTTTTTTACAAGCCTCCATTATTTCTTGATTTATACTCCATCCAACAGTGCAGCTACTGTTAGGGAGCCTATAGACTATGCCCATCAGCAACTTTTTCCCCTTATTATTCCTTATCTAAGGATGTCTCAAAGCCCATGACGTACTTTTTAAATATCAGCACTGTCGTAAAGTAGGAAAGGCGGCAACCAATTTACACACATCAAGCTCCTGCAAAAAACAAAGTATTGATTAAGCAATAAATATTGGCCAGTGTACCAGAAGTACTGCCCTGCTCTTTTGCAAATGGTGCCATGGGACCTTTTACGTCCATCTAAGAGGGCAGGAGGGGCTTCGATTTAACATATCATTCAATCGATGGTACCTCCAACAGTGCAGCATTCCCTTAATACGACACTGGAGTGTCAGCCTAGATTTTGTACTCAAGTCTTGTCCAAACCCTGAGGTATTGATGGAAGCAGTTCCGATCCTTGCTTATTATCTTGTAACCTGTGCTGGAAAATTAGTAAATATGTCTGCGTTTGTTTTCACAAAAGAGAGGGGAGATGCAAACACTGCTATCAGGGAGGAGGAGTGTGAAATATTACATGAAATAAACATAGTGAGAGAGGTGGTGTAAAGGGGTTTAGCAGCTTTGCTGCATTTCTTACTTTACGAGAGTGCTGATATTTAAAAAGTATGTCATTGGTTTTGAGACATCCTTAGATAAGTCGACAGGCCAGGATGAAATGTATCCCAGGCTGTTAAGCAAAGCAAAAGAGGAAATAGCGAGGCTATTTGACCATCATTTTCCAATCCTCTCTGGCTTCAGGTGTGGTGCCAGAGGACTGGAGGACTTTGTTTAAGAAGGGAGAAAGTGATAGGCCGAGTAATTGCAGGCCAGTCGGCCTAACCCCGGTGGTGGGAAAATTATTGGAAAAAATTCTGAAGGACAGGATAAATCTTCATTTAGAAAGCCACGGATTCATCAAGGACAGTCAGCAGGGATTTGTTTAGGGAAGTCGTGTCTGGCTCACTAGTTTGAATTTTTTGAAGAGGTAACAAGGAAGACTAATGAGGATAGTGCATTTGGTGTAGTGTATATGGATTTTAGAAAGGCTTTTGATAAGGTCCCGTATGGCAATAGATCACAAAAGTAAAAGCTCATGGGATCCAGGGCAAAGTGGCAAGTTGGATCCAAATTTGGCTCAAAGGCAGCAAGCAGAGGGCAATAGTTGATAGGTGTTTTTGTGAAGGCTGTTTACTGTGGGATTACACAAGGCTTAGTACTAGGTCCCTTGCTTTTTGTGGTATACATCAATGATCTAGATTTGAATGTTGGGGGTATGTTTAAGAAGTTGCAGATGATACTAAAATCAGCTGTGTGGTTGATAATGAAGAAGAAAGCTGCAGACTGCAGGAAGATATCAATCAACTGGTCAGGTGGGCAGAACAGTGGCAAATATAATTCAATCAGGAGAAGTGTGAGGTCATGCATTTGGGGAGGGCTAACAAGGAAGGGGAATGCACATTAAATGGTAGGACACTGAGTTGTGCAAAGGAACAAAGAGACCTTGGAGTGCATGTCCACAGATCCCTTAAGATAACAGGCCACGTAGGTAAGGTGGTTAAGAAGGCTTCTGGAATGCTTGCCTTTATTAGTCGAGGCATAGAATACAAGAACAGGGGGGTTATGCTTGAACTGTATAAAACACTAGTTAGGCCACAGCTAGAGTACTGCATGTAATTCTGGTCTCCGCATTACAGGAAGGATGTGATTGCACTGGAGAGGATGCAGAGGAGATTTACGAGGATGTTGCTTGGAGTGGAGAATCTTAGCTATGAGGACAGATTGGATAGGCTGAGTTTGTTTACCTTGGAACAGAGGAGGCTGAGGGGAGACGTCAGTCTGAGGGGCCTAGAAATAATGGACAGAAAGGGCCTATTTCCCTTTGCAGAAGGTCAACAAGCAGGGGGCATAAATTTAAAGTCTTTGGTAGAAGATGTAGAGGTGATTTGAGGGGGATTTCTTCACCCAGAGGATTATGGGAGTCTGCAACTCATTGCCTGAAAGGGTGGTTGAGGCAGAAACCCTTACCACATTTAAAAAATACTTGGATGTGCACTTGAAGTGCTGTAAACTGCAGGGCTACAGACCTAGAGTTGGAAAGTGGGATTGGCTGGATAGCCTCTTGTTGGCTGGCACTGACATGATGGACTGAAGTGGCCTCTGTCCATGCTGTAAATTTCTATGGTTCTATGATTCTATGTAAATTTGTTGTGAAGAGGATTGGGCACAACTGTGATTCCCCCGACCAACCTTGACTCTCGAGATGCCCACATGAAGCCTGGTTCCTTAGGTAAACAGGTTTCCTTGAGGGATAGTGGAAACAGATAGTGTTGATTCATTCAGATGCAAATTAAATAGATACCTTTCAGAAAATATCATTTCCGGGTGTAATATATAAGTAATTTGGGATATAACATGTGGTAAGTGTAGTGTCCTTGGGAGGGACAGTTAATCTTGGGAATGTGGCTCACACAGCTCTCAACTACAGGGGTTCCCCGCACCTCATATCTGGGTCTGTTGTAGACTAATTGATAGAGATTGATTCCTGTGATTATTGAACAACTCCATCATTGCTGGATCATCTGACTCCCAGAATGGTAGAAGGTGATCTGAATGGAGTTTGTTCTTTTTTAGTCCAGCTGTTCCTATGTCAGGTATTGAAGGGCTGATCTCCTCCATGGAACCAACAGAAAGCACTTTCAGAAAAAAAATTACATGTGAAGGATGATGTTTATAAACGCTGTTGGTCTGGAACGGTTTTTACTCTAATATTGACAATTGTCTTTGAAACATGTTTTCTGCAATGTCAAGCTGTGGGTGCATCACCAGAGTGGTCTCCTCCCATCTCCTGCCCTCCTCGGGAAGAGAAGTGCTTCTGATTGGTGGATGTGTGTCGATGATAATATTTGATGAGAAAACAATTAGCCTCAGCTGTGCTGTTGTCCACAGAAGAGTGATCCAACGATGCACATCGTCCATGCCCACAGAGGGAGCAACAGTCTGTTACTGCCCATGGAACTGTACTCCTATAATCGGGGAAGGAAAATACAACATCTTATCACACATGAAGTAAAGGAAAATGTGAGCTTCCATTTATATAGCATCATATTTAAAAATAATAATTCTCAGGATGTGGAGATCCCGGGCATTTACTGCCCATCCCCAGTTGCTAGGACACTTCAGAGGGTTGTTGAGAGTCAACCAAGTCTGTGGGGTCTGGAGTTACACAGGCCCGACTGGGGAAGGATGGCATGTTTCCTTCCCTGAAGGACATCAGTAAACCAGTTTTTAACTAGCGTCGATAGAAATATCAATGATATCTTGTCACAATGTCTGTCATACAGATAAAAAACTGTGCTAATGCTTTTTATGACAATCCGTTAGCTTTATGGTCATTTTTATTGAGAGCATCTTTTTATTTCCAGTATTCATTTTTAAACTAAATTCAAATTCTTAAATTGCCATGGTGGGATTTGAAGTTGTGTTCGCTGGATTACTAGTCCAAGCCTTCAGATTACTAGTGCAGAAAGACACGTTAAGGTCATCAAGATGTCCTATAATACTTCACAGACAATACATTGCTTTTGAAGTGCAGTTGCTGTTGTTATTGAGGCAAACATAGCAATCAAATTGATCTAATGAAGAATCTGCTATAGCAAATGAGGTGAATGATCACTTAGTCTGTTTCTTGGTCACTTAGTCTGTTGGTTGATGCAGACATTTTGGCCAGGACACTGGAAGAACTCTGTGAGCTTTGATCTTTGACACCCAACTGAACAGGCAGATAGAGTCTGGGTTTAATATCCCATTCACCTCTGACAATGCAGCGCTCCCTCAGTATTGCACCGAAGTATCAGCCGAGATTGTGTGCTCAGGTCCTGGAGTGGGGCTTGAAACCACAACCTTCAACAACAAGTGAATCATTTCATAGAATCATAGACTGGTTACTGTCATGTATGTAACCTTCATGTAACTGTAACCTTCATGTAACAACACTGTACACTGTATACACCTAAGAAATGCACACCTTGACCACAGGGGGTGAACTTGTGGGAGACACTCCTAGCCTGGTCTTTCAGGTATAAAAGGGGAAGCGCCACCTACCTTCATCACTTCTTGGTCCTGTGAATAAAGGTTAGCTCACAGAGTGACTTTGTCTGCAGAATGTGCCTCGTGTGAATTTATAGTAGTGTGTAAGGACACAACATTTGGCGATGAGGATGGGATGGTTGAAAAGGAAGCATTCGCATGTGTCTACGGGGTGAAAAAGATGCACCACTACCTTTTTGTCAGAAGGTTCAAGTTAGAAATGGACCACAAGCCATTAACATCCTTGCTGTCCAACAGTCAATGCCAATGCGTCAGCTCGCATACAGCGATGGGCTCTCACGCTGGCTGCATGTGACTACACCATACGGCACCGGCCAGGTACCGAAAACTGCGCTGACACGCTCAGCAGGCTTCCACTGGTCACCACTAAGGGGGCAGCGGAGTAAAGCGTTGAGATGGTCATGGCTGTCGATGCTTTCGACAGCGCAGGCTACTCATCACAGCCCACCAGATCAAAACATGGACAAACAAAGATCCCCTCCTATCCTTGATTAAGAACTGTGTCCTGACTGGGGATTGGGCGCCCGCACACGGAGCATGCCCTGAAGAGGTCAGACCGTTTCACAGACGGATGGATGAACTCTCCATCCAAACCGACTGCCTACTATGGGGCAGCCGGGTAGTCATGCCCCAGAAGGGAAGGGAAGCATTCATCAGGGAACTCTACAGCGAGCACTCAGGCATTACCCGGTCACATGTATGGTGGCCGGGAATTGGTGCAGACCTGGAACACTGTGTTCGCAGGGGCACGACGTGTGCCCAGCTGGGCAATGCCCCCAGGGATGCCCCACTCAGCCCGTGACCCTGGTCCATCAAGCCATGGTCACGTATTCACGTAGACTACGCGGGCCCGTTCATGGGGAAAATGTCCCTCATTGTTATTGATGCGTACTCGAAATGGATCGAATGCATCATATTGAATTCATGCACAACATCCACCACTGTGGAGAGTCTGCATGCAGTCTTTGTGACCCATGGCTTGCCGGACATCCTGGTTAGCAACAACAGCCCGTGCTTCACTAGCTATGAATTCTGGGAGTTCATGTCGGGTAATGGCATCAAACATGTCAGGACAGCACCGTTCAAGCCAGCTTCCAATGGCCAGCTGGAATGTGCGATCCAAATCATAAAACAAGGCATGCTCCGGATTCAAAGACCCTCCCTTCAATACCGTCTATCATGCCTCCTGCTGGCCTACAGGTCCCGACCGCATTCGCTCACGGGAGTCCCGCCGCAGAACTACTCATGAAACGCACACTTAAAACTCGGCTGTCCCTCATTCACTCAGTCCTGTCAGACATTATTAAGGGCAAGCGCCAGTCCCAAAATGAGTGCCATGACCGTAACTCAGGGGAGATGTATAGAAATCGAGGACCCTGTATTTGTTCTTAATCACGCTTTGGGGCACAAGTGGCTTGAGGGTGCTGTAATTGGTAAAGAGGGGAATAGGGTCATAATGGTCAGACTTAACAATGGACAGATATGCCGCAAGCATCTGGACCAAGTAAAAAAAAGATTTAGCATGGACACTGAGGAACCTGAGGAAAATCATGAGATGCTGCCCACACCACCGCCAGTGAACGAGCAACAAGAACCTTCAGCAGCATGCACAGTCCCTGCGACCAGCCTGGATGAGCCGGAATCACCACAGGTGACAAAGACGCATGCCAAGGCTCAACAACCAGAGCCCCAATTGCGGCGCTCCACGAGAGACTCAATCTTTGACCCAAAGACATTGGGGGGGAGGTGATGTCATGTATGCAACCTTCATGTAACTGTAACCTTGATGTAACAAAACTGTACACTGTATACACCTAAGAAATGCACACCTTGACCACAGGGGGTGAACTTGTGGGAGACACTCCTAGCCTGGTCTTTCAGGTATAAAAGGGGAAGCTCCACCCACCTTCATAACTTCTTGGTCCTGTGAATAAAGGTTAGGTCACAGAGTGACTTTGTCTGCAGAATGTGCCTCGTGTGAATTTATAGTAGTGTGTAAGAACACAACAGTTACAGCATGGAAGAAGGCCATTCGGCCCGTCGTGCCCATGCCGTTGGACTGCAATGTATCACCAAGTTTGTATCAGCGTCGACAGAGATATCAATGATATCTTGTCACAATGTCTGTCATGCATAAAAAACTGTGCTCATGAACCATTTTAAAATGGAGTTTGTTTATTAGAATGCCTGAAATTTATAAGGAAAGCTGAATGCATTTTATTGGTGATTTCTGTATGAACAGGTGTGGGAAATCAAAGACAAAAACCTCTACAACCAGGAGAAAATATAGAAGATGCATCTCACCTTTATTCAAATGCTAATGAAATGCAGCAAATGCAAGGTAACATTTAAACACCAATAACATAGTCGGAGTTTTACAAGTGCTGTGTTCCATTTGTTCATGGCAATTATGAATTCCCCTTTGTAAATTTCAGTTACACTTAAAAGACACTCAAACACAGAAATGTGTTTTATTCTGTTACATCCAAGTATCCTGTAGAATGCAAGTTCAATTTATTATCATAATCACTTCCCATTTTAACTGTTAGGTCTTCATTACAGACTTGTTTTATTTGTGTACTTTCTTAAGCTTAGATCCTAGGATGCTGTGGGACACAGATGACTCAAAGATCACAATTATCAGCTCTTTCTAAACAACACCCAGAGTAAGATTACTGCTGGTGAGACTAGTCACAGTTACCCACCCAAAAACCTGTAGAAACTCATTCATTGAGAGCAACTGAAACCTTCTACAATGTCGTTCAAAATTATTTTATGTCATGTTGTGATTTCCATTATTATCATATTTCATAATCATGACATTTTACAACAACAACATGTATTTATATAGCGCTTTTGATGGAGTGAAATGTCCCCAGACGCCCCACAGGAAAGTTATCAATCAAAATTTGAAACCGAGTGACATAAGGTAGGGTAGATGACAAAAAGCTTGATCAAAAAGGAAGGTCTTAAGGAGCATCTTGAAGAAGGAAAGAGAGGCAGATGATTAGAGAGGGAATTATGGGGTTTAAGGCCTTGGCAGCTGAAGGCTTGGCCACCAATGGTAGAGTGATTAAAATCGGGATGCTCAAGTTCCCAGAATTGGAGGAGCACAGAGATCCGGAGGGTTGTAGGGCTTATGGGGATTACAGAAATAGGGAGGGGCAAGGTCATGTAGGGATTGGAAACAAGGAGGAGAATTGTAAAATGAATGCATTACTTAACCAGGAGCCAATGTAGCAAATTTTAACATATTTTGATCTTCATTTGGAGACTTTCAAACCATTAACATTAATAAAATACAGCACACATCAATAGGCTGTGCTCATTTAAATCTCACTTATCCTGTTATAGTTTGCTGTGGATCCCAATTCACAGTGTGATTAATAGCTGCATTTTGAGTCCTTAATACTTCACCTCTAAAAGAGTGCTCATACATTTCCTGATATTTTACCCTACCACCATTAGATTCCTCCAACACATGTCACAAATACACTAGTTTTCCTAAACCTACTCATGACAACAATGCCAGATATTCAGTATATCATGGATATCCTTTTTAGACAGTGATGTTTTCTCTGAAGGACATATCCCACTTTCCTGATCATTCCAATATATCTCATTAGCAATGGAGCAGTTTTTGTACAAATTCCTGATACAGCTTTCTGAAAATCCGACCATGCCAATATCTTAATCAGAAAGATATATTTTCCAGGAGATAACGAGATGCCGGTGCCTGAGACAAGTCGTTTTGCTGAATATGCAACTGTCAATAGAAAGGCAAATGAAGACGGTAAGTAGATGAATCATATTATGTGGCTCTCTCTGTGTAGGTATTGTTAACATAGAAACTGTCAGATTTCATTGAGTTAAAATGTTGGTTCGAGGAGCTCTTCAGATATGTAATGATAAATTCTGAGATATTTTAACAATCTTTAACAATGTGGATCACGTTTGGCTTTGAGACTCCACATTATCCTATAGCTTCCCAACACTTCACATCCAGGCTCACACATGAAGAATGAGCATTTGAGTTATATACTGGAGGGCTGTCAGTGCTTGTGGAACCAGAGCCCAGTGAGAGTCAGTAGAGGTGGGAGAAATTAGAATAAAGAGTAATGTTGAAAAAGATATAATGAGTCGCAAGCAATATTTTTAACTTACATTGTTTAGTAAATCTGCACCAACAGATCTACAGTGTTGATTCTCCAATTTATGAGTCAAATGGGCAGCACTCGGAGACAGAAAGTTGTGGGTTCAAATCCCATTTCAGGCTTGAGCATATACTCTAGAATGACACTTCACGGAGAGCACTGCATTTTCAAAAGTGTTGTCTTTCAGTTCAGGCATGTTTCGGTGCATGTTAAAAATATCATCGTAACATTTGAAGGAGAGCAGGAAGTTGTGCTGACAAAAATTCTTCCCTTAACCAACACCACCACAAGAGATTAACTGGTTGTTATCTCAATTCCTGCTTTTGGGACCTTGAACGGTGTTTGTTTACCTGATAACAGTACTTCCACTTTCAAAGTAATTCATTGCTTGCTTTGGGATATGTTCAGGCATGATATGCATAGATGCAAATTCTTTATTTCTATCTTATTCTCTGCAGACAATGAAAGAGAAGATATTCAGTACGGATCTATTGTTTTTCAGAAAAAATCACCAGGTAGTGAAATCTAAAAAAGATTTCTGTTTTTCATTTTGCATTCTTCAAGTCAAGGAATTTTAGAGGTAGATAATAAAACTTATTACATTTAGGCAACTAATGTCAGCCTCGGGCACTCCGAAGGTAAAGATCCTCATATTCTGTCCTGTCGAAGTCCCCATCGCCAACCTCAGACGATCACCCACTGATGCCCCAGTGGGCCATTTTTCCATTTGCCACTCATATCCAACTTGTGCCCTCTCTGAGTGAAATTGCCAATAATTTTGAATTCGAGAAAATATTGTGCTGTAGGTCTGTTCCTAGTAGGAACTGATTTGAGATTACAGAACTAGAAACAACAAATATTAAAGTAACAACAGTCAGACACATTATTGTGGTAACTATGTTGCTGGACTAAAAACCGGAAAGTCATGAGTTCCAATCCTACCATGGTATGTTGTGAAATTGAATCCAATAATTTTCATAATTTCTCAGCTAGTACCAAGGAAATTTAGGTAATTGGGTTTACTAATGCCCCTCAGGGAATGTCACCAGCTTTGTGGCTTAAATGGGTCTCTAATCCACACTATGTAGTTAATGCTTACTGTTCTCTGAAGTATACAGTTGGTTCAAGAATGTTCACGGCTTTCTTAGGGCAACGAGGGATGGGCAATAACTGTGACTCTGATCAGGGTCATCCACATCCTGAGAACAAACATATAAAATCTTGTAAGATGGTGTAAGATCCTTAAAACCAGTAAATTCACCTTCACAGACAAAAAAGCATGGTAACTATTGGTGATATTGCAAACTTTCCAATTGGAACATTTTCTAGAAAATAAGTTGATGTGATAGTTAGCCACTTTATTGTAACAGTTGTTTCATCTGAAGAACATGCACTTCCAGCAGCATCTGAATGAACTAGCAGTGGGTCATGCAATCTCCCAGACATTATGGAAGGCAGAACTAAGCCTTGTGACTGATGGTCAACAGCCAGAAAGCCCCGTGACCTGTGGCCCATCCCATGGTTTGAGATGTGGTTTGTATTCTGTCTGTTTCCCAGGGGACGGGTCTTCTAGGACCTGGGCCTGTAACAGTAGTTCAGTCAGACCAGGCTGATGATCTGGCTAACAGATTAAGACACTCTGAGGCCTGGACAGGCAGATCCCACTTTGTGTCTGCTCCACCTGTGCAGCACCCGGGCAAGGAGGGACCAGGAAAATCAAGCCCCACATCTAATATAGCATAAATTGTAAATGGGGATTATGAAAGATCAGTGGAAAAGGCAGGAAATGGGATTAGAACAGGGAGTTGCAGGGGAACAGCGAGCAACAGCCGAGCTGCAATGGGCCAAATGGCCTTTTGCTGTGTTGTAAACATAGAAAATAGGTGCAGGAGTAGGCCATTCAGCCCTTTGAGCCTACACCACCATTCAATAAGATCATGGCTGATCAATCACCTCAGTATCCCTTTCCTGCTTTCTCTCCATAATCCTTGATCCCTTTAGCTGTCAGGGCCATAGCTAACTCCCTCTTGAAAATATCTAATCTGAGTTACAGGGTTGTTGTGGTCAAATCCCGTCTCAAAGATTTGACCACAAAAATCAAATCTGATAGTCCCATTCTTTGCTTTCTGATGCTGCAGAACCAATGCAACTCTCAAACTCTGCAGAGTAGTGTAAGGAGCTTTGTTCATGTATGACCATCCCTGTGGCTCACTGTGTAAATGCAGGGCTCAGTGTGGATCTGAGTCATACAGAGGACAACTGGATTCACTGTCAATCAATGTCTTGCTGATCATTGGCTGTACTCAGTGAGATGCAGTAAGTTGAGGACATTTATTTACCATCAGTCAGGTTTTATTGTTAATGCAATCCATCAATGTTATCCTTTAATTGTGATGTTTGCAGTTATCACAGGGTCCAGACATAGTGTGCAGTGCAATAAACAATCTTCAGATACTGTAAGTATATCCAATCCTATTGGTGAAATCACGCAACCTGCAATATTAATATCTGCAACAAATTTGTAAAGTTGTTATCTGATGTAAAGAGTTGCAATAATAGATCACATTACTAAAAATGGCTAATTTCTCTCTTGCAGAACCTGGGTCCTTCAAAGGAAGATGATTCATCTGTCATCTACGCACAAATAGCACAAGCTGAATATAAATGAGCTGCACAGGACAGAGAGGAAGACCTTGGAGTTTGATATGTGGAACATAACATTTTTGATAATTTATATTTTTACCCAAGAACAGATATGTCGCTTTCATCTTATGAATCTGCTGATTTAACACAATCATTGCATCACGCTTTTCAAACATGAAAATAACTTATGAATGATAACTTGCAATAGAAATGATTCTCTTAATATTGCTTCAACAATCCTTGCACAACTTCTGCAGATGCTATGTAAAAAAAATCAGCTATTTTATAAAAAATAAATCGGATTTTACATGTCATTTTGTTGCCCACTTAATTAATATCTCAGAAGTGTAATAACCAACAATGATGATTCAACTGTGCAACATATCGCTTAAGCTTGAGATTTTCTGTCACCGACTGGGTCAATTTGGGTAAATTCGTCCCTCAATAGCCACTAGCATTTAATTAATTCTCTCAGTGATACACCTACTGCTCTTGTTATCTTTGTGTCAGCCGTGGCTCAGTTGGTAGAACTATTGACTCTGAGTTATAGGGTTATTGGTTCAAACCCCACCTCAAAGGTTTGATAACAAAAATGAAATTTGATATTACCATGTAGTATTGAGGGTGTGCTGCACTGTGGGAGGTTCTGATTTTTGGATGAGACTTTAAACCGAGGTCCCGTCTGCTCTCTCAGGTGGATGTAGGAAATCCTGTTGCAGTATTTCAAAAAGAACAGGGCCTTGGTGCCTTGGCCAATATTTATCCCTCATTCAATGTCACTAAAACAGATCACCTGCTCATTATCAAATTGCTGTTTGTGGGAGTTTGCTGTGCACAAATAGGTTGCTGCATTTCCTACATTACAATGATGACTACACTTCAACAGTGCTTCATTGGCTGTAAAGTGCCCTGGGACGTCCTATGGATGAGAAAGGCGCTATATAATACAAATCTTTCTTATCATTATTTTTTTCCTTGGTTACCAGTGTGACTTCCATCTTAGACGGCCATTTATCAGTCCCTGTGCATTAAACACTCCAAATTATAAATCAACTTCATGCATGCTCTGTGTTATTCATTATATTTGGTAATGCTACAAATTCTTTTCAACAAAAACAAATGCCATAATGTGATCAACACAGATACTTAAATACTTGGAATGATGACTCTTGGAATCAGGCTCATATCCATGGGTGAAAATGATTGACAGCATTGATGCACATATTGGCGCGTGTCGTGGATTCCGGGTCACTGAGCAATTTCCTCATGTTGCACTGGAGATGATATAATGAAATTCCACCATTAAACCATTACCCAGACTTAACTTGGGTCTAATGGTGGAGTTTTATTGCCGTAATTTTGCCAGCGCTGAGAGGGCGGGTTTGGAGGCGGGTCTTCTGCCAAAATAGACCAGATTGCCAGCCGGTCGGCAGCCCTGGGGGCACAAGAGGTAACGCTGCGGGAGCAGGAGGAGAAGTTGTTGCAGCTGATTCTCTGGCTACGATTAGATCGATAAGAATGGAGCCAGCCGAGGGTAGTCCCGCCCAGCTGGACAACGGTGGAGAGGCGTTGGAGAAGGATGGAGTGGCCAACCATATCAACGGCCGCAGACAAGTCAAGAAGGACAAGGAAGGATAGTTTGCCTTTGTCACACTCAAAGGATATCATTTTATCAGGATGGTTTGGAAGTTGTCGGTCTTTCTGGTAGTGTGACAAATTTTCTTTGAAGCTGTTGGTCAGCTTTTCGTCAGTTACAATGTATTTTTGTCTTGAATTCACACATTGAGGATGTGGGTAAGTGGTTGAATGAGTCAGATGGCAAATTTGTACCTTCGGAGGAACAAGAGAGAAAAGCTCAGAGAAGCATTAAAAGAACAATATGAATAATATAGAAAGACAAGAAAGATTGCAAAGGGGAATGAGAAAGATTCAAAGTTCTGGTCCATTCAAGGCTTGGGTTGCTGTAAAATCAAACTTTCTCATCAATGCTGCAAGAATGTTTGCTACTTCTGATGAGAGTCTGTTCCCAAAATCCAGGTCAGTGCCATCATGTCTGTGGACATGTTATTCTAGCAGGCTGGTAAAAACTGACTCAGCCACAAAAACTGACAACCTCCTGGTGTGACTTCCTTAACTTCTCCAGATAAATTACATTCCTGATCACCAGAATCATCATTGTTGCTCATCTCTGTAATCTTCCAAATACAATAATATCCTTCCTGTAATTGGCTGACCAAAGCTGTGCACAGAAGTGTAGAAAGGTTTCTACTCAGTGTCTTATAGATTTGTGCCCATAAGATTTAAGTCCTTCTGAATCTGGTTATCTTGGGCTCAATTTTCCAGGGTCATTTGTGCCGTTTTTCTGGCGTGCGCCGTTTTTTCTGGGTAAGTATTCAATTCAAAGTCTCCCTCTGGAATCTGTGCCAGCGTAACTGCTTCAGTTACGATTATTCTAGGTTAGGTTTTTTTGCCGTCATATGACGTTCCCTCATGTCTGCGCCAGTTTTCATCATTTTTCACAGGTTGCCCCCAAAATTTTAATCCTATGTCGGCGTACCTGGCCACTCCCGAAAAACGTTCTGGTGAGTTAAGAGAAAGCAGCGCACATTGAGAAATCAGCGCTGAAAGAAGACATCTTTTTTCATCAAAGTTTTTGGAGGGAGACAAGAACACTTTAAATATCCATAATAAAGTATAACTTTTTTCACCTTTCAACGAAGTGCATGGAAGTTTCTTGGATTTCTGAAGTTTTCATTTTTTTTACTCACACATCACCACCGAACGTCTTCAAGCAGGGCTGGAGGGTCACAGCGTCAGCCGTCAGAATCGGCCCCGCACCCGTACACAGGGGCTCGGAGTTTGGCTGGAAAACAAGCCCGGGGTGGGGGGAGGGAGGTGGCGATCGGAAGGCTTCTGCACTGAGCCCGAGGAGGGACGTGCCGATCGGAAGGGTTCTGCACTGAGCCCGGGGAGGGACGTGCCGATCGGAAGGGTTCTGCACTGAGCCCGGGGAGGGATGTGCCGATCGGAAGGGTTCTGCACTGAGCCCGGGGAGGGATGTGCCGATCGGAAGGGTTCTGCACTGAGCCCGGGGAGGGATGTGCCGATCGGAAGGGTTCTGCACTGAGCCCGAGGAGGGACGTGCCGATCGGAAGGCTTCTGCACTGAGCCCGGGGAGGGACGTGCCGATCGGAAGGGTTCTGCACTGAGCCCGGGGAGGGACGTGCCGATCGGAAGGGTTCTGCACTGAGCCCGGGGAGGGACGTGCCGATCGGAAGGGTTCTGCACTAGGCACAAGACTGCAACAAAAATATATCCCAATGAGAAGGAAAGACTGTAAGAGAAGGGATAACCATCCACGGCTAACGATGGAAATAAGGGAGAGTATCAAATTGAAAACAAAGGCATACAATGTGGCCAAGACTAGTGGGAGGCCAGAGCATTGGGTAAATTTTAAAAGCCAGCAGAGAATGACAAAAAAAAGAAAGACACCCTCTCATTTTCATCTTTGCAGAGGAAAATGGCACACAGCAAAAGGGAAAGAACTTGAACAGGAGGAAGCCCGGTAAATCTGCACCCACTGACACCCTTGGAAGAGAGGGTCGCTGCTTTGATGGTTCCTGCCTGGAAAAAAGCAATCAGTACAGCACAAGCTGGGCCCACACTTGAGGGAGAGGGTAAGTCCTGCAAATTCATCGTGGCCCTTCAAATTAACCTGCTGCCTGGCCGGCAATGTATGAACCTACTCATGCCATGCATCCTACCCCCTCTTCTGCTGCTAAGCATTTGACTGTTCTGTTATATTTTGCAGAATTTGAGGCCAACCCTGACGATGCAGAAGAAGATTCAGACGGGGACGAGCCAGAAGAGGAGAACATCTTCCAATCCATCCATGGGGGTGAGGGTGAGGGGATGGAGCTGGATCAAGCTCCCACTGTTGTACTGACTTTGGAGGAGGTGCCACTCATGGAGTTGATAGCGCCTTCCATAACTAGTGGTTTGAGTGTTGGTGTGACATTCCATGGTTTCACACCTTCCAGGGTTGCGGGTCCCAGTGGTGGGGTCAGCGAGGCACACCCAGGGCCCCACCTTCCGGGGTTGCGGGTCCCAGTGGTGGGGTCAGCAAGGCACACCCAGGGCCCCACTTTCCGAGCTTGTGGGTTCCAGTGGTGTGGTGCGAGCCACACCCATGGGGAGAAGGGGAAGGAGAGCTCGACCACGCTCTCCTGAGATGCAGGATCTAACAGATATGATTCAGATAATGTCATTGAGTGTCGAGAGCATTGACCTTACGTGATCACTCCATTGCACCATCACTGGGGTGAGTGATGAGGTAGCTGGATTGTCAGGAGAAGTAACAACACTCTCACGAGAAATGGGAATGATATCCGGGATCATCAGTGAGGGAATAGTGGCCATGAGGGAGGGAATGTCAGAGGTAGTGCTAAACACATCACTGGCCATGAGAGAGGGAATGTTGCAGCCATTGAGACACTGTCAGGGTGCATGAGGGACGGCATGTTGGAGTTAGCTGCTGCAATAAAGGAACACGCCCAGACCCCGCACCCATTGACAGAATCAACTGCCACTCCCACTCCAATCCCCACACCAGCCTCTGAAGAGCCCAAGGCCGGGCCCTCCAACTTGCCACCTGGGTCCTCCAACTTGCCGCCTGACGCTGATGCCCCCCACCCTCAAGAGGTCCTCAGTACCCGAGATGTTAGAAAGAATAAGCTTGGTATCAAGCCCAGAAACACTGTGGGCTGGGTGGTGGAGTGTTCAAGACCAAGCGCAGCGGGCTGTCTTAGAATAAGGGGGATGAGAGATGGTGCAGCCTTTCTTTGCTGCTGCTGTGGTTGTTATTATTGTTACTGTTGTAACTGTTCTCAAACTAAGTTTTTGTAAGTTATGTAAATTTACAAGCTTATAAGTGATCTTAAAGTTTTTAAGTGATTTAAAGAGTGACCTTAAAGTAAAGTTTAATACAAGAATAATTTTATTAAAGTTAAGTTATTGTAAAATAAAGTAAGTTTTACATTAAAACTGACAACTCCAAACAGTAAACATGTCCATGTGGAAAGTTGTCGCTGACTTAAATTTAACCTTTGAAAGAAGTTCAAAACGGCAGGAAAGCAGGCAGCACAGGTTCGCAGTTGTATCTCTCCAGGTCTCTACGGATGAACCACACTTAAAGGTCTTGTGACTTCTCCTCTCTCCCCCAGCCGCACCCCCCCCGCCCCCCCCACTCCTTGTGAGTCTTGTGACTTCTCTCTCTCCCTCCCACTCGCCGGGCTCCAAGCGTTCCGATCGGCACCTCTCTCTCTCTCTCTCCTCTACCCCGCCCCGGACCCTCCACCTGCCCCCACCAGCCTTTACTAATTGTTTATGACTTCTCTCTCTCCCTTTTTAAAAAAGGAGGAAGAGAGAAAATGGGTAATTATAGACCGGTTAACCTGACATCAGTAGTGGGGAAAATGTTGCAATCAATCATTAAGGATGAAATAGCAGCACATTTGGAAAGCGGTGACAGGATCGGTCCAAGTCAGCATGGATTTATGAAAGGGAAATCATGCTTGACGAATCTTCTGCAATTTTTTGAGGATGTAACTAGCAGAGTGGACAAGGGAGAATCAGTGGATGTGGTATATCTGAACTTTCAATAGGCTTTTGACAAGGTCCCGCACAAGAGATTGGTGTGCAAACCACGGTATTGCGGGTAATGTACTGACATGGATAGGGAACTGGTTGGCAGACAGGAAGCAGAGAGTCAGGATAAACGGGTCCTTTTCAGAATGGCAGGCAGTGACTAGTGGAGTGCCGCAGGGCTCAGTGCTGGGACCCCAGCTCTTTGCAATATTTAGTAACGATTTAGATGAAGGAATTGAGTGTAATGTCTCCAAGTTTGCAGATGACACTAAACTGGGTGGCGGTGTGAGCTGTGAGGGGGACGCGAAGAGGCTGCAGGGTTACTTGGATAGGTTAGGTGAGTGGGCAAATGCATTGCAGATGCAGTATAATGTGGATAAATGTGAGTTTATCCATTTTGGGGGCAAAAACACAAAGGCAGAATATTATCTGAATGGCGGCAGATTAGGAAAAGGGGAGGTGCAACGAGATCTGGGTGTCATGGTTCATCAGTCACTGAAAGTGGGCACGCAGGTACAGCAGCCGGTGAAGAAGGCAAATGGTATGTTGGCCTTCATAGCTAGGGGATTTGTGTATAGGAGCAGAGAGGTCTTACTGCAATTGTACAGGACCTTGGTGAGGCCTCACCTGGAATATTGTGTTCAATTTTGGTCTCGTAATCTTAGGAAGGACGTTCCTGCTATTGAGGGATTGCAGCGAAGGTTCATCAGACTAATTCCAGTGATGGCTGCACTGTCATATGAGGAGGGACTGAATCAACTGGGCCTTTATTCACTGGAGTTTAGAAGGATGAGAGGGGATTTCATAGAAACGTATAAGTCTCTGACAGGTCTGGACAGGTTAGATGTGGGAAGAATGTTCCCGATGTTGGGGAAGTCCAGAACCAGGGGACATAGCCTTCGGATAAGGGGTAGGCCACTTAAGACTGTGATGAGGAGAAACTTCTTCACTCAGAGAATTGTTAACCTGTGGAATTCCCTGCCGCAGAGAGTTGTTGATGCTAGTTCATTGGATATATTTAAGAGGGAGTTAGATATGGCCCTTACAGCTAAGGGAATCAAGGGGTATGGAGAAAAAACAGGAAAGGGGTACTGAAGGAATGATCAGCCATGATCTTATTGAATGGCGGTGCAGGCTCGAAGGGCTGAATGGTCTACTCCTGCACCTATTTTCTATGTTTCTATGTTTCTCCCTCTTCCTCCCCGGGCTCCAAGCCTTCCGATCGGCACTTCGTTCTCTCTCTCTCCCCACCCCCATCACACCACGGCTTGTTTTGTAGCCGAACCCTGAGCCGCTGTGTTTGGGCGTGAGGCGAATTCTGCCCGCCAAACCTACAACTCTCCAGGTCTTCTTCAAGATGTTCGCTGGTGGTGTGTGAGTGATTAAACAAATGAGAAAACTTCTGAAATCCAACAAATTTACACTTTTACGTTGACAGGTAAAAAAAAGTTGACCTTTACTAGCGATTTTGACAGAGTCCTTGACTCCCTCCAAAATCTTCAATTTAAAAACAATGGCATCTTTTAGCGCAGATTTGTGAATGAGCGCTGGTTTTCTTAACTCACCAGAAGTTTTTTCCGGATTTGCCAGATACGCCGACCTAAGAGAAAAAATGTTGGCCAAACTGAGAACAATTAAAAAAAACGGCGCAGACATGAGGGAACGTCAAAAAGAACTGGCCTCGAAAAATAGTAACTTCGTCAGTTACGCCAGCGCAGATCGCAGGGGGAAAGTTTGAAAAAAATAAATACGCCAGAACAAACTGTGCACACCAAAAAACGCGCAAATGACCGGGGAAAATTGAGCCCAATGGGTGTAGCCCAATTACTTACAAATATTTGTCGTCGTCTGCTGCATGTTTCACAACATGGCAATCATGAGGGCACAGCATTGCCTGACAACGTAGCCATAGCAACTGAGGAAGAGGAGCAACAACAACAACAACAACAACAACAACTTGTATTTATATAACGCTTTTAAAGTAGTGAAGTGTCCCAAGCCGCTTCACTGGAGTATTATGCAATAAAAATTTGCCACCGAGCCGTGAAAGTAGAAATTAGCACAGGACCTTGGTCAAAGTGTTAAACTTTAAAGAAGAAAGAGAGGTCGGGAGCCAGAGAGATTTAGTCAGGGAGTTCCAGAGCTTGGGGCCTAGGTAACAGAAGGCACGGCCACCAATGGTTGAGTGATTGCAATCAGGGATGCTCAGGAGGGCAGAATTAGAGGAACGCAGACATCTCGGGGGGTTGTGGGGCTGGAGGAGATTACAGAGGTAGAGAGGGGTGAGACCATGGAGGGATTTCAACATGAGGATGAGAATCTTGAAATCGAGGCATTGCTTAACTGGAAACCAATGTAGGAGGGTAATGGATGAGCGGGACCTGGTGCGAGTTAGGATACGGGCAGCTGAGTTTTTGATCACCTCTAGTTTATGTAGGGTAGAATGTGAGAGACCAGCCAGGAGTGCGTTGCAATAGTAAAGTCTAGAAGTAACAAAGGCATTGATGTGGGCTTTAGCAGCGGAGGAGCTGAGGCAAGGATGGAGATGGGCGAGGTTACTGAGGTGGAAACAGACAGTGTTAGTTATGCTGCGGATATGTGGTCAAAAGCTCATTGCAGGGTCAAATATGACACCAACATTGTTAACAATCTGGTTCAGCCTCAGATAGAAGATAGGGAGAGGGATGGAGTCAGTGGCTAGGGAACAGCGTTTGTGGCAGGGAGTGAAAACAATGGCTTCGGTCTTCCCAATATTCAATTGGAGAAAAGTTTTGTTCATCCAGAACTGGATGTCAGACAAGCAGTCTGACAATTTAGAGACAGTGGAGGGGTCGAGAGAAGTGGTGGTGAGGTAGAGCTGGGTATCATCACTAAGCAAGAGGAGAAGGAGCAGGAGGAGGTTCTGGTGCCACGCAGGAGGTGGCCTCACCATTCACACATTCAGATATAGTGCCTTTAGCTTTAACTTTGTTTCTATCTTCCATGAAGTCACTTTAGTCGTTATTGCTTTATTAAGTTTGTTAAGATCCCTGTCCCACCCTGACCCAGTCTGCTTATTTTTAGTCAAATCGTTACTCTGCTCTGCAATCTTGACATTTCTCCTACTGCTTTTGACTTTACCCTTTCCTGAATCCTCCCACCTTCCCCTTCATTAGTTTAAAGCCCTATCTACCGCCCTGGTTATGCAATTTGCCAGAACACTGATCCCAGCCCAGTTTAAGTGGAGCCTGTCCCAATGGAACAGCTTCCTCTTTCCCCAGTACTGGTGCTGGTGCTCCATAAAGTGAAACTCCTGCCTCTCGCACCACTCTTTCAGCCACGTATTAAATGTTGAGGGCTAGAATTTCCTCAAAGCCCATCAGTGCCCGATTGCCACCCAAAAATCCGCTAAGGCTGCGAAGAGTAACACCGGGGAAAATTATTCTTCCTGAATACACTAGTTGTACATTTTTGTTGCCACCACGGCCGACAAAGAGCTATCCAGCATAATCCCACTTTCCAGCTCTTGGTCCCTAGCCTTGTAGGTTCGTCATCATCATAGGCAGACCCTCGGAATCGAGGAAGCTTCCACTCCTGAAGTGAGTTCTTTGGTGGCTGAACAGTCCAATACGAGAGCCACAGACTCTGTCACAGATGGGACAGATAGGCGTTGAGGGAAGGGGTGGGTGGGACTGGTTCGCCACACACTCTTTCCGCTGTCTGCGCTTTCTGTATGCTCTCGGTGTTGAGACTCGAGGTGCTCAGCACCCTCTCGGATGCACTCCTCCACTTAAGGCGGTCTTGGGCCAGGGACTCCCAGGTGTCAGTGGGGATGTTGAACTTTATCAGGGAATCTTGGAGGGTGTCTTTGTAGCATTTCCGCTGCCCACCTTTGGCTCGTTTGTCATGAAGGAGCTCCGAGTAGAGTACTTGCTTTGGGAGTCTCGTGTCTGGCATGTGAACTTTGTGGACTGCCCAACGGAGCTGATCGAGTGTGGTCAGTGCTTCAATGCTGGGGATGTTAGCCTGAGTGAGGATGCTGATGTTGGTGCGCCTGTCCTCCCAGGGGATTTGAAGGATCTTGCGGAGACATTTTTGCCGATATTTCTTCAGCAACTTGAGGTGTCTGCTGTACATGGTCCATGTCTCTGAGCCATACAGGAGGGCAGGTATTACTACAGCCCTGTAGACCATGAGCTTGGTGGCAGTTTGGAGGGCCTGGTTTTCAAACACTCTTTTCCTCAGGCGGCCGAAGGCTGCACTGGCGCACTGGAGGCGGTGTTGGATCTCGTCGTCGATACCTGCTCTTGTTGACAGGAGGCTCCCCAGAAATGGGAAGTGGTCCACGGTGTCCAGGGCCGTGCCGTGGTTCTTGATGACTGGGGGGTAGTGCTGTGCGGTGAGGACAGGCTGATGGAGGACCTTTGTCTTACGGATGTTTAGCGTAAGGCACATGCTTTTGTACGCCTCAGTAAATACGTCGACTATGTCCTGGAGTGCGGCCTCTGTATGTGTGAGGCGCAGGCATCGTCCGCGTAATGTAGTTCGAAGACACAGGTTGGGGTGGTCTTGGATCTGGCCTGGAGACGGCGCAGGTTGAACAGGTTCCCACTGGTTCTGTAGTTTAGTTTCATTCCAGTGGGGAGCTTGTTGACTGTGGGGTGGAGCATGGTGGCAAGAAAGATTGAGAAGAGCACTTTAAGTTCACATCCATATATTTTTTAAATGTTATGAGGGTTTCTGCCTCTTCCACCCTTTCAGGCAATGAGTTCCAGACCCCCACCACATTTTGGGTAAAAAAATCTCCTCAAATCCTCGCTAATCCTTCTACCACTTACTTTAAATCTATGCCCCCTGGTTATTGACCCCATCTGCTAAGGGAAATAGGTCCTTCATATCCACTCTATCTAGGCCCCTCATAATTTAATATACTTCAATTGGGTCTCCCCTCAGCCTCCTCTGCTCCAAAGCAAACAACCCCAATCTTTCCTCATAGCTAAAATTCTCCAGTCCAGCAACATCCTCGTAAATCTCCTCTGGACTCTCTCGTGCAATCACATCTGATAGAGAATTCAAGCAGGCTGCAAAGTTGAGAAAATATAGACCCTAGTCACAGACCCCTGCCTATGTGAGAGCTAGCACATTGCATTGAGCTACCATTCACGCTTGACATTTCAGGACTTTGGGCAGGGAGCCAATTATCGGCTAACAACACACCAATTGAGCCAATGAGGTCAAGGGGGCGAGCTCGCAATTGTAAATTAATCTGGGTATAAGTACAGCAATTTTAAGCCATGTGCTTCAGAACAAAGAGCTGGAACCCTGCCAAGGTTCTGTTGCTGCTGCTGGAATAAAGTTACGTTAAATCTACGACCGGAATTTGCATCTCATTGAGAATTAAGAGATCTAACAACATCTTCTCTGTGTGTTAAGTGCCAGTTTGGTTTCTGCAGTCCAACCTGCTTTCACTGAACATTTAAATCCACCGGGGTATAAATTTGACTTGTGTGATACCGGGCAATAGCCCATCGACAGCCCGTTTCACACTTTGCCCGATTGGTCTTTTACATTGAAGTCAATGGTTAAGAAAATGGTTCCTTGTAAAAGGGGCTGTCAATGTGTAATGCCTGCTTTGCTCTCCTATCCAAGACTAATTCACAATGTTTTACATCCACATTTATTGAATTGTGATGGCTTTATTAGATCTACGCGCTGGAGACTTGACTCCCGGCTTGAACTTACGAGTGTCAGGGCTGCCCTTCACTCCATTTGTTGAGCCTCAGGTGGCTGAGCTTTGCCTGCTTCTAGCCAAGCCCCCAGATTGAGTGGCAGGAGATAGAGAAATGTTCCATTGGAGAGAAGAGAGGGGAATAAAAAACACAAATAAGTCACCCTTATTGAATTGCATCTCTTGATGGCTGATCTGGGAGAAGGATTGACTGGTCAGATGAAACGCTCTGTGATTAAGCATTGTGACTTCCTAGTGGAGACAGTTCATGGTGACAGGTGGTCTGCAATGGAAGGAAACCAGGAGAGGCTGCTAACTATAGAATGAGGGGAGCATTACATTGAGGCCAGACCCGAGCATAAGAGTCAGTTTCTGGTAAGGCCTCTGAGAATTTGCCCCATGGAGTAGAAGGATGTGAGTAGCTTGGGCTGGGTCACAGTTTGGGGAGATGGAGTTCATTTGTGGGAGATGGTGAGAGGCCATTCATTTTTCACGATGTGTTTACTCGCACAGTAAATGGGAAGATTAGCCAAAGAAGGAGGAGCCTAGTAAGGTGCAGTCCACTTACTGGGGATCACTGAGGGGTTCTCAGTGGAAGTCCTGTGTTCTGGATGCTGTTTGAATGTTGACAAATATTGCTCTAGTTTGTTTTACTCAGTAGTTTGCACTTGACAGAACATTTATTGAATTCTATTTGTTTCATGTGAATTGATATTGCTTTCTGAGAAGAAGTTGGTGACCTGATACCATTGATCGATACTGGCAGGTAGACATTCTGTTTTGAAGCTAATTACAGGCTCAGCCCAGTGAAGAGGTTTCATTGCAAGCCTTAAAAGAAATGTGGATTGTACAGGAAAAAGGGGAACCTGTGTACGTCTTACTGGAAATAAATTCTAAACTGAATATATGAAATTCAACAATTTGAGACATAGAAATTTAGAAACATAGAAAATAGGTGCATGATTAGGCCAAATCGCCCTTCAAGCCTGCACCACCATTCAATATGATCATGGCTGATCATGTAACTTCAGTACCCCATTCCTGCTTTCTCTCCATACCCTTTGATCCCTTTAGCCGTAAGGACCACATCTAACTCCCCTTTGAATATATCTAACGAATTGGCTTCAACAACTTTCTGTGGTGGAGAATTCCACAGGTTCACAATTCTCTGAGTGAAGAAGTTTTGCCTCATCTTGGGCCTAAATGGCTTACCCCTTATTGTTAGACTGTGACCCCTGGTTCTAGACTTCCCCAACAACGGTAACATTCTTCCTGAATTTAACCTGTCCAATCTCATCAGAATTTTATGTTTCCATGAGATCCCCTCTCATTCTTCTAAATTCCAGTGAATATAAGCATAGTCGATCCAGTCTTTCTTCATATGTCAGTCCTGCCATCCCGGGAATCCCTGGTGAACCTTCGCTGCACTCCCTCAATAGCAAGAATGTCTTTCCTCAGATGAGGAGACCAAAACTATACACAATATTCAAGGTGTGGCCTCACCAACGCCCTGTACAACTGCAGTAAGACCTCCCTGTTCCTATACTCAATTCCTCTTGCTATGAAGGCCAACATGCCATTTGCCTTCTTCACCACCTGCTGTACCTGCATGCCAAACTTCAATGACTGATGTACCATGACACCCAGGTCTCATTGCACCTCCTCTTTTCCTAATCTGTCACCATTCAGATAATATTCTGCCTCCCATTTTTCCCACCAAAGTGGATAACCTCACATTTATCCACATTATACTGCACCTGCCATGCATTTGCCCACTCACCTAACCTGTCCAAATCACCCTGCAGCCTCTTAGCATCCTCCTCACAGCTCACACTGCCACCCAGCTTAGTATCACCTGCAAAATTGGAGATATTACATTCAATTCCTTCGTCCAAATCATTAATGTATATTGTAAATAGCTGAGGGCCCAGCACTGAACCTTGCGGTACCCCACTAGTCACTGCCTGCCATTCTGAAAATAACCCGTTTATTCCTACTCTTTGCTTCCTGTCTGCCAACCAATTCTCGATCCATATCAATACATTACCCTCAGTACCATGTGCTTTAATTTTGCACAATAATCTCTTGTGTGGGACCTTGTCAAAAGCCTTTTGAAAGTCCAAATGCACCACATCCACTCGTTCTCCCTTGTCCACTCTACTAGTTACATTCTCAAAAAATTCGAGAAGATTTTTCAACCCTTTCGTAAATCCATGCTGACTTGGACCGATCCTGTCACTTTCTGCTTTCCAAATGCGCTGCTATTCCGTCTTTAATAATTGATTCCACCATTTTCCCCACTACCGATGTCAGGCTAACCGGTCTATAATTGCCTGTTTTCTCTCTCCCTCCTTTTTTAAAAAGTGGGGTTACATTAGCTACCCTCCAATCCATAGGAACTGATCCAGAGTCTACAGAATGTTGGAGCATGACCACCAATGCATCCACTATTTCTCGGGCCACTTCCTTAAGTACTCTGGGATGCAGACTATCAGGCCCTGGGGATTTATCAGCCTTCAATCCAATCACTTTCCCTAACACAATTTCCTGACTACAATGGATTTCCTTCAGTTCCTCCTTCTCGCTAGACCCTCGGTCCCCTAGCATTTCCGGAAGGTTATTTGTGTCTTCCTCAGTGAAGACAGAACCAAAGTATTTGTTCAATTGGTCTGCCATTTCTTTGTTCCCCATTATAAATTCACCTGATTCTGACTGCAAGGGACCTACATTTGTCTTCACTAATCGTTTTCTCTTCAAATACCGATGGAAGCTTTTGCGGTCAGTTTTTATGTTCCCTGCAAGCTTATTCTCATACTCTATTTCCCCCTTCTAATTAAACCCTTTATTCTCCTCTGCTGAATTCAAAATTTCTCCCAGTCCTCAGGTTTGTTGCTTTTTCTGGCCAATTTATATGCCTCTTCTTTGGATTTAACACTATCCCTAATTTCCCTTGTTAGACACGGTTTATCCACCTTCCCCATTTTATTTTTATGCCAGACAGGGATGTACAATTGTTGAAGTTCCTCCATGCGATCTTTAAATGTCAACCTTTAAGTATCATTTGCCAGTCTATCCAGCCAATTCACGTCTCATACCATCAAAGTTACCTTTCTTTAAGTTCAGAACCCTAGTCTCTGAATTAACTATGTCACTCTCCATCTTAATGAAGAGTTCTACCATATTATGGTCACTCTTCCCCAAGGGGCCTCGTACAACAAATTGCCAATTAATCTTCTCTCATTACACAAGACCCAGTCTAGGATGGCCTGCTCTCTAGCTGGTTCCTTGACATATTCGTCTCGAAAACCATCCCTTATTCACTCCAGGAAATCGTCCTCCACCGTATTGCTACCAGTTTGGTTAGCCCAATCTTTATGTAGATTAAAGTCATCCATGTTAACTGCTGTAACTTTATTGTACGCATCACTAATTTCCTGTTTGATTCCATCCCCAACCTCACTACTACTGTTTGGTAGTCTGTACACAACTCCCACTAGCTTTTTCTGCCCTTTGGTGTTCCACACCTCTACCCATACAGATTCCACATCATCTAAGCTAATGTCCGTCCTTACTATTATGTTAATCTCCTCTTTAACCAGCAATGCTACCCACCTACTTTTCCTTTCTGTCTATCCTTCCTGAATATTGAATACCTCTGGATGTTGAGTTCCCAGCCTTGGTCACCCTGGAGCCATGTCTCCATAATCCCAATTACATCAATTAAAGCAGTGACAGGATCGGTCCAAGTTTTGGAAAGCAGTGACAGGATCGGTCCAAGTCAGCATGAATTATTGAAAGGGAAATCATGCTTGATGAATCTTCTGGAATTTTTTGAGGATTTAACTAGTAGAGTGGACAAGGGAGAACCAGTGGATGTGGTGTATTTGGACTTTCAAAAGGCTTTTGACAAGGTCCCGCACAAGAGATTGGTGTGCAAAATCAAAGCGCATGATATTGGGGGTAATGTACTGACATGGATAGAGAACTGGTTGACAGACAGGAAGCAGAGAGTCAGGATAAACGGGTCCTTTTCAGAATGGCAGGCAGTGACTCATGGAGTTCCGCAGGGCTCAGTGCTGGGACCCCAGCTCTTTACAATATATATTAATGATTTAGATGAAGGAATTGAGTGTAATATCTCCACGTTTGCAGATGGCACTAAACTGGGTGGTGGTGTGAGCTGTGAGGAGGACGTCAAGAGGCTGCAGGGTGACTTGGGTAGGTTAGGTGAGTGGGCAAATGCATGGCAGATGCAGTATAATGTGGATAAATTTGAGGTTATCCATTTTGGGGGCAAAAACACGAAGGCAGAATATTATCTGAATGGTGGCAGATTAGGAAACGACGGGGTGCAACGAGACCTGGGTGTATAAGGGGCTGTTTCCGGGGGTCAGGTTCACCTCTGACCTACTTGAGCGGTTCGAATCGCTCCCACTCCCTTGGGGTCTAGACTCTGGATCTATTTGGGAGATGTGATAAAGTGCAAAGGACAACTGGTTTGGTGCAAAAGAACTTTGACTTTATTACAGACAACAAAATACAATGTCAGACTTATAATCACTCTAATAATGAACAATACATTAAACATTCAAAGGGGGTTCCAGTAAAAATTACACCTCCCACCTCCCAATACCTATCCTAGCTAGGTTAGACTCCAGGGCAGGCAGGGACTATGCTTACCAATCCTTTCTGGTCAGTTAGCGATAGTTCGCAATTTCAGGATTCATTGAATTCTGTAGGTTCTGCTTGCCATTCCCCGAACATCAGAGAAGACTTCTTACTGTGCAATCTTCAGTTGGGTTGAGTCCGCTGATGCGGTAAGGTGCGTTTTGGATTTATGGGGTAAGTACCCAGTTTCCTTCGTTAGAAATAGGTTGAAAGTCTCTTTCAGTAATGTTTTCACCTGTTGGTAGTCAGGCCTTTCAATTCTTCAAGTGGAAACTTCTGATTCTTCGGTTTCTTCCTGTTGGAGTTTTGTTTCGAGTTTGGTCGATCGCAGTGGTTTTTCATTGGTACCACGTTGGCTGTGATTGGTTGCTGCTGCGATGGTGATGTTCTTCCTTCCTTCAGGACTTCAGGACTTCAGGACTTCGAGGCTGGAAAAGTTAGTTTACAACTGTCGTGTTGGTTTCTCTCCCTGTCTTGATGGCATAGTCGCAGTATAGCACCTGGTGTAGTATGGCATTCAGTGTCTCCTGAGGTAGTAGCAACCTTGTAGCTTACTAACAACCAACCTCTGTTAAAGACAGGGGCAAGTTATACAGTTTGAGCTGTTCTAATCTTCGCACCAAATCAGTTCAGAATTCTTTGTTTAAATTTGGCAGGCTTGACTTTTCTTTGTAATATTTTGGCGGAATTGTAAAAAGTTAATTTGTCTTGGATGGGTTGCATTTCTAAATCTATTTCCTCATGGAACATTAGCTTGGTAATCACAATGTCCTTTTGTGCTTAGTTTTTTGCATACAGGCTATAGTGGGCCCTTTATTCTTATTCATGTTGAAGATGGCTTTTCTCAGTTTGGTTTGATGACTGGCCATCTCTGCTTTTGTTGCAACGTAAATGTCTCTTGTGGAGAAGAGTTTTCAAATGTCCATTCCTCCAGATAAGTCAACTTAGTCTCAACACGCAGACAGTTCCAATAATCAAATGGGCTTCTTTAGTTCTTTAGGACCGCCCACAGACTTGAATTTGTCTTTTAAAAGTCCAAAATTCGATTAAAGTTTGTAGTTTCTTCCATAAGCACTTTGGGATTTCAAACTTCCCGGCAGATAGTCCCAAATTAAATTTCCTTTCGAATGAGCCCAAACACTGGCGGGGGGGGGGGCTTCTCCGTGAATTTTGCACCCTTCAGTCCCCCCTGTTGACACTCCACACTCTTGAGTGTCAAACAAGGTAAGCAAAATTCCTGATCCCGAGAGTCAACCTTCCCCGCATTTAAACTAGCTAAATGTTAACGTGCATCCTCCGTTGAAATGCAATACAATATACAGGCGAATACAATCACTTAAATTCGGTTACGGCATAGAGGGGATATGATGCCCTCCTTTACTCGGGTTTCACAGTAAAATAACGGTATACAGTCAAACACAACCTTAAGTAAAGTAAAATAAAAGCTCATCGTCAAACACATTCTCAAGTAACATAAAGGTCCATAGTCAAACACATTTTAATAACACAACACTCGCTATTTTGCGGTTTATAGCAGGTAAAGTCAAATAAAAAATTAAACATGGTAGTATGGTGGCACCCCTCCCTGCGCGATTCCCAAGTTCGGCCAAGGACCGTACAGCACCCTTTGGTGCCTGAACTGACGGCCTCTGCGTTTCACTCGGCAAGTGAGACACCATAAGCAAAAAATAATTGCGAGTTGACAGATAACTAAAGTGTGGGAAGCGATTCGGATCCAAACTGGGACTTCTATATTTCTGAAAAGGTCCCACCAAGGCGGAATGGTGATCTCGAGAATCTTTTTCTCTATCTCAATTGGTTTCTGTTCTGGAGTGTAGAAGTGTTTTTGTGAGATAATTACAGCTTTTAGCAGAGCGGGAAGATGTTCGGGTAGAGGGGGAATTGCATACCCAAAATGTACAACCTCCTGCAGGTTTGTAATGTTTTCCTTCACAGTGAGGTGGACAGTGGAGGGTTCAGGAATGGGGAAAATCCGTTCCTGGGCCACTTGAACTGATGCCTCAGGTAGGTAAAACCTTCCTGGCTGGAGTAGCGGGTAGAATTAGATCCCAACCACCCTGGCCATCTTCTCTCGTGAGCATAAACGGCGAGTTCTTCCACGCCTGGGGTGCCTCCCCCGGCGGTTATGATCGGTGCTCTTTCTCCTGAACATCCGTAAATGAGGGATTCTTCCACGTCTCCTCGGTCGCTGCTGCTCATCCTTATCAGGGTGAGCAGGAACAGGATCCTTCTCATGTTGTCCTCTTTCCTGTAGGGGCACATAAAACAGATGGTCTAGCCCTGAGAAAGCTCTCTGGCTTGACAAAGATGACCGAGTTCCAAATTGGGCTATCTTCCTTTCAGACATCGTATAGTCGTTAATCGACTGGCTGTCTTATTCAGTTCCTTGTGAACTGATGTCTGCTTCTAACTTTTATCTCACAGCCATTTTGTTTGTTATCTCATCGGTGTTTCCCTTAATAGTTATACTGGTAGATTCTTCTTACTCCCGGGTATTGCCCGGCCTATGCCTCTTTTAATCAGTGCACAGGTAGATTATTTTCCTTACCCCAGTTAGTAATACATACATACTTATCATTACACGGATAATCTTACACTACTCTAAATTACTCACGAGACATACTTAAATTCATATCATACTATACATGTACATCTGCCTCCCTTCTCCGGGTGGCCAGGTTAATTCCTGCCTTCTTTCTTTCTTCCTTTTCCACTGGGTATCCAGCGAGGTGGGTAATAGGTCAGCCTGTACCGCCGGACTCGGAGTGTCCTGACCGGAGGTGGGTTTGAGTCCCACACTATCGGGGGAACATCCCCTCCGATGCTGCAACACACCGCTCCTTTGAAGGTGGCTGCATGGTTCGTTTCTTCCCCTGGGGGTTGTTCCTGGTCCGTTTCTTCCCCTGAGAGTTCTGCCTGATTGAGGGCTACGGGCTGGGGACTCTCACTTGGTGGCTCGTCCACCGCTATCTCTTCTGGGGGTACCTCGTTGCCCGAGGCTACCGGCTGGGTGTCCCTGCTCATGGGCTGGTCTCTGATCTTAGGCACCCTTTTGCGGCTGGTCTCTTTCCCGGGGCTGAACCATTCAAATTGGAGCACTGGTGACCACGGTGTCTTTGGCCGTGGTGTGCGGGAAGTCCTTCTTAAGGCTCAGGTTGCTGGAGCTGCGTCCGAGTCCCAAATGATTGGGGGGACAGCTCCTCCTGTAACACAGTTCACCACCCCTCTAGGTGCAGTCTGTGGGTCTGCCACGTCCCCTGTGGGATTTCCACAGTCGGGGGCTGCTGGATGGGAGTCCCTGTCTTTAGTGCAGTTTACAGTTTTCAGCTCTCCCTTGCGTTTAGCTGCTGCCCCTGGGTTGGAAAGTTTGCACTGATTTATGTTGAACCACTTTGTCCGATGAGGCAATTTTATGGCATAGACCATGGGGCTTGCCTTGTCGACAATGTGGTACGGTCCCATGTACAGTGCCTCAAAGACCCCTACTCTAAAGTAGTTCCTTACTATGACCTGGTCCCCTATCTCCCACTCGTGGTGCTTGCGGGGTTCTAGCAGCAGTCGGTTGCTCCGATGCTGTTTTCCCATGTTGTTAGCAGTCTGCCAGTGAATCTGTTTAAGGTGTTCAAACAGATTCCTGACAAAGCTGTCCTGGTTCGCTTCGCTAAGCTGACCTTCCATGAGCACCGGGGCTAACACATGGGTGGGGGTTCGCATGGCTCTGCTGGTCATGAGCTCGTATGGGGAGTACCCTGTGCTCTTTGACTGGCTGACCCAGATCCTCATGAGGACCGGTGGTAGGACCTCAACCCACCCTTTGGGTGAGTCCCCTGTCTCTTTGCACAGCCTTTCTTTGATAGTGTGGTTTAAACGCTCCACAGGCCCGGATGACTGCGGGTTGTGGGCAACATGCCATTTCCCTTTGATGCCGAGCACCTTAAAGGTCTCCTGCATCACCTGCCCGGTGAAGTGACTCCCTTGGTCAGACTCCACGTATTGTGGTCGTCCCCATCGAGAGAATACCTCCCTTACCAGGATCCTAGCTGTTCCCAGGGCCGTGGCTGTTCGGCATGGGAAGGCTTCCTTCCATTTGGTGAACACATCCACCAACACTAGGCAGTACTTGTAGCCTCCCTGGGCAGTGGGTCGAGGCCCGATGTAATCGATTTGGATCGACTGCCTGGGTCCCTCTACCCTCCTGATATGTCCCATGGACATCTTTCTTTTCCGGGGGTCGGCGTTGTTGGCCGCGCACACTAGACAGCTAGTGCAGAACTCGCGGACGTCTTCCCTGAGTCCCGGCCACCACCCTGCCTGTTCCACTCATTGCCAAGTGGTCTCAGGTCCGGGGTGGCCTGCTCCTGGACCCTCGTGGGCCAGCTGGAGGAATTCTCTCCGGTGTTGTTGCGGTACTACCCATTGCTCCCCCGTGAATAGCATGCCTTCTTTAATGGCAATTGCTGTGGTGTCTTACGGGCCATCTATCCTTTCCCCTTTAGCTAGCATGTTCAGGACAGTTTTGAGGACGGGGTCTTGGGTCTGAACCATTTTTAGGTCCGGGGGCAAAGCTATCCCTGCCTTCCCTGCTGTCCCCATCCTGCCCCTAACTGCTGCGATGGGTCCTGGGTTGTATGGATCCCAGAGCTTGCCCGTGTGGGCATCTTGCTTGGCCAACATGTCAGCCTGCTGGTTTTCCTCGCTATGGGGTTTAGTGGTGGAATGTGCCTTCACCTTATGTATGTAGATATTCCCTTCCTCCCCTATGGCTTTTATGATCTTTTCCAGTAGCGGCTTAATCGCCAGGGGTCTCGCGTCTGCGGATGTGTATCCGCGGCGGGACCAGATAGCCAGGTACTCCGTACACGAATTGCATGTGAACATGCTGTCCGAACAAATCGTGTATGGGGTAGGGAATTCTTCGGGGTGTGTGACTACATATTGATTTGACTTTTGAGATTTCTTGTCAGACAGCGAGGTCGCTGAGCATGGCCGAACAATATTCCCGAGAATTAAATAATAATTACGATCGTCAGTCAACTGAGGTAAATCACCTGCAGGTTCAAAGTAAAAGACGGTGGGGGCCGAAAGTCACAGAAACTAGAAATTCTAACAGAGCGTCGAAGTCGTGCTATAGGTGCCTGGGACAACACATTGCTCAAAGTTGTCCATACGTGAAAGCAGAGTGTTTCTTCTGCAGAAAGACTGGGCATCTTGCGAAGGCATGCCGACTGAAGGGTAAACCAGTTTTTAAAGCTATGAGTCCAGCTTTCAAAGCTATGAGTAGAAATCCCAAGAGACTACATAGCACGGAAGAACAACAACAGGACGAGGAGATGTTAGAGTTACACGTCATCAGGAGCATGAGATTAATGGACAGCGATTCGGAAAGCATCGAAATCCACGCAGATGTTGCGGGATTCAAGATACCAATGGAAATTGACACGGGTGCATCTGTGAGTGTCGTATCGGAGTCGCTGTATCTCGACAAATTGCGTGATTTTCAACTGGAGAAATCCAAGATAGAGCTGCGAGGTTACTCGGGAGAGAAACTTCCTGTGGTAGGTCGTATCACCGTACCGGTGAAATATAAAGATCAATTTCAGAACATGCCTCTAACAGTAGTGAAAGGAGACAATCCGGCCTTACTAGGAAGATATTGGTTGAGCTCACTGAAGCTGGATTGGAGTAAGATTTTCTGTATGAAAGCGAGATTTTCATCAACAGATGAGATTATCAAGAAGTATCCGAAGGTGTTCTGTGAAAGGGGCAGTCCGATCCAAGGCTTCAAGGCGAGTGTCAGGGTACAGAAGGACGCTAGATTGGTTTACTACAAGCCACGGTCCATACCATATGCATTCAAGGAGAAAGTTGAGCAAGAACTCAAAAGACGAGAGACTGAGAACATTATTTGTAAGATAGATCGATGTAATTGGGCTAAACCCCTTGTTCTTGTACCTAAGTCCGATGATAAGGTAAGATTGTGTGGTGATTATAAGGTAACCGTAAACCAGGTTCTAGAGGGTAATGTCCCCAATACATTGCCGAATATAGAAGATTTATTCACAACACTGACAGGTGGTCAGATCTTCTCAAAACTGGATCTTACGAATGCGTACTTACAGCTTGAACTAGATGAGGAGTCCAAGTCATGTTTGACTATAAATACTCATCTAGGCATATATCAATTTAATAGGCTACCATTTGGAGTGTCTTCCACCCCTGCCATATTCCAAGGGTGATGAACCAGATTTTGCAAGGTATTGAAGGGGTAATATGTTATTTGGATGAAATTAATTTCAGCACCAAATAAGCAAATTCATCATAACATTTTGAATGAAGTCCTCAAACGGCTAGAGAAACACAGAGTACGAGTGTCTGCTCATAAGTGTGAGTTATTTGAAAACTCAGTGGAGTACTTAGGGTACAGAGTAGACAAAGATGGTTTACATCCAGCCATGGAAAAATTGGATGCAATTAGAAATGCACCCACTCCCAGGAATGTCACTGAACTTCATTCATTCTTGGGTCTTTTGAACTATTATGGGACGTTCCTGCCAAATTTGGCTACAGTATTACATCCACTGAATGAACTTTTGAAAAAACAGGTCCATTGGAAGTGGTCAAAAGGATGCAATACAGCATTCAAGGGCTATAAAAGCAAATTGGTAGAGAGCAGCATCTTAGTTCACTATGACATATCTAAGGAGATTAAGCTCGCATGTGATACCTCTCCGTATGGAGTTGGGGCAGTAATCTCTCATGTATTATGAAGTGGGGAGGAGAGACCAATTGCTTTTGCATCACGCACTCTCAGTACTGGTGAGAGTAATTATGCGCAAATTGAAAGGGAAGCTTTGCCAATAATTTTTGGGGTCAAGAAGTTTCACAAATACTTGTATGGTCGTAAGTTTACCATCGTTATGGACCATAAGCCCCTAACAGCAATCCTCCATCCAAAGTCCCCAGTTCCAACCTTAGCTGCAGCCCAAATGCAGAGATGGGCTTTGATTTTGTCAGCATGTACATATGATATTGAATACAGACGATCAGCTGATCACAGTAATGCTGATGCAATGTCCAGATTGCCTTCCCCATCACAAGTTACACCTGATAGGGAAGAAGTGTTTTATTTTTCATACATTGATGAACTGCCAGTCACAGCTGAAGAGATTGGTAGAGCAACCAAACATGACCCAGTGACGTCAAAGATGTATGAGTGTATTGCAAATGGATGGCCAAACCAGGTAACAGACAAAGATACACATCCATTCTTCATTCATAGGAAGGAATTATCAGTCAATAAAGATTGCATCATGTGGGGTGCAAAAATGGTAATACCAATAAATTCAGGTCCAAATTATTAGGAGACCTCCATGACCAACACCTGGGAATGTGCTTGACCAAGAGTTTTGCACGCAGTTATTTATGGTGGCCAGGTTTTGATAAAGATATAGAGTACATCGTGAGTCCGTGTACGACATGTCAATCATCAAGCAAGCAACCACCACCAGTACCATTACAGCCATGGAAATGTCCTCCCAGGGTGTGGCAAAGGCTACATATTGATTTTGCTGAGTTAGAAGGACAACAATTGTTCATTGCGATTGATAGCCTTCGAAATGTGTTGAGGTGTTTCCAATGTGGAAGAAAACAAGTAAAACATTGGACATTTTACGAAAATTATTTTCTGCATTTCACCTCCCTGAAGAAATTGTTTCGGATAATGGACCACAATTTTGTTCAGAAGAATTTGCACAATTCATGAGCAAAAATGGTGTGAAACATACCAAGGTTCCACCATACCTTCCTGCTTCAAATGGTGCAGCAGAGTGCTCTGTACAAATTATAAAACGTACCCTCATAAAACAAATGTTAGATCCTAATCCAAGGAAACGACAATTGTCATTGGATCACAAATTGGCTAATTTTTTAATTACATATCGAAATACTCCTCATACAACTACTGGTAGAACACCAGCAGAGTTGTTTCTCAAACGACAGCCACGAACTAGATTCTCGTTGTTAAAGCCAAATTTGGCACAGTCTGTGGAAGAGACACAATTAAGACAGAAAGAGAATCGTGATAAAGGTAGAGTAAAAGAGAGAAGTGTGAAATTAAACCAGAGTGAAGAACCATCACCATAATGGTTAAAGTGGTTACCAGGAAGAGTGGTGAAGATATGTGGTCCTCGCACATATTTGGTAAAGATGTTTGATAATGGACAGGTTAGGTTTGTTCATATTGATCATATTTTACCTACAGACATAGAAGGAGTTGAAGGTGGGAATGATTCAATTATTTCTCACTCATCGGATAGTTTTGATATACCATTTGCAAATCCTAAATCCAATGTACTGGAAACAAATCCAGGAGAGAATTAGAATGAAAGTCTGAGTTCGAGTAAGGAAAACAAAGAGCCTGAGGTTAGAGTGAGTTCCAATGAAAATCAAGGAAATTCCATGGAGGAAAATGTTCCTCTGGATGAGCCTCGAATGAGTTTAGATTCGAGACCATGTTTGGAAGGTTCTATTCGAGAGCGACGGTATCCTCGTCAAAACAGAAAACAAGTGGGAAAGTTAAATTTGTAAATATAGAAAAAAAATAAGTTTATATCCTGTGTTATGTATAAACATGAAAGTTATGTATGATGTTTGTTATGATGGCTTCTTCATTAAGGAGGGAGAAGTGTAATGTCTGTAAGCTTATAATGTTTGTAGCTCCACACTGTGGATATGGACGTATTGTGTACTGCAACTGCAGAGTAATGATTAAAAAGAACAGGCACCTTCCGGAGTTTTCCAGAAGAGCAGCCTGCCATGTTAGGAAGCTTTGTGTGCTGTGCTCTGTGAATATATCACAAAACCCATTAGTGCTAGCTACTTTATTCGCTGCCTGCACATCTTTTAATTTTTCCTGGAGCTCTTTTACTTGTAGGGTGAGGCGAGTGCTTTCCTCCCTCAGTGACTTTTCATTATTTTTCATCTCGGTAACCTGATATTGAAAATAGTCCTGACTTTTTCCATTATCTGGGTCCTTTCCTGTTTTAGCTTACGGAGTTTTCCCCATAACCTTTCTTCTGCCATAACCCTTTCCTGATAGTTCTCTGCGCATTCCCGTAACTCTGCCTGTAGTGTCTCATTAGTTTTATCTAGGAGTTGGACCTGCGCTGTAGACAGACCAACCAAATTGCCTTCTCTACTGCTTCTTTGTAATCCTTGCATGCTGTCCACTGGGCCGCAGCATCAGCTGGACGCTCAACGCGCAATAAACCAAGCACCCATTCTTTAGTGACATTGACCTTCTTATACACATAGGAGGAAATCCTCTCTTCCATCTTGGTTCTTTGCCCCAAACCAGCACTCTCAACATCCCACCCGTTGTACCAGAGTCCTGCTGCAGTCGCCATTTTGTAAGGGGGTGGTCCCAGGGGTCAGGTTCACCTCTGATCTACTTGAGCGGTTCGAATCACTCCCACTCCCTTGGGTTCTAGACTCTGGATTTATTTGAGAGATGTGATAAAGTGCGAAGGACAACTGGTTTGGTGTAAAAGAACTTTGACTTTATTACAGACAAGAAAATACAATGTAAGACTTATAATCACTCTAATAAAGAACAATACATTACACATTCAAAGGGGGTTTACAGTAAAAATTACACCTCCCACCTCCCAATACCTAATCCTAGCTAGGTTAGACTCCAGAGAAGGCAGGGACTATGCTTATCAATCCATTCTGGTCAGTTAGCGGTAGTTCACGATTTCTGGGTTCGATGTATTCTATAGGTTCTTCTTGCCATACCCCGAATGTCGGAGAGGACTTCTTACTGCACAATCTTCAGTTGGGTTGAGTCCGCTAATGAGGTAAGGTGCGTTTTGGATCAATGGGGCAAGTTCCCAGTTTCCTTCATTAGAAATAGGTTGAAAGTCTCTTCAAGTAATGTTTTCACCTGTTGGTAGTCAGGCCTTAGATTGTCGAGTGGAAACTTTCGATTCTTTGGTTTCTTCCTGTTGGAATTTTGTTTCGAGTTTGGTCGATCGCGATGGTTTTTTGTTGGTACCACGTTGGCTTTGGTCGGTTGCTGCCACGCTAGTGATGTTCTTCCTTCCTTCAGGACTTCCGGACTTCGAGGCGGGAAAAGTTAGTTTACAACTGTTGCGTTGGTTTCTCTCCCTGTCTTGATAGCATACTCGCAGTATAGCACCTAGTGTAGTATGGCATCCAGTCTCCCCTGAGGTAGTAGCAACCTTGTAGCTACCTAGCAACCAACCTCTGTTAAAAACAGGGGTCAGTTATATGATTTGAGCTGATCGAATCTTCGCACTAAATCAGTCCAGATATCTTTGTTTAAATTTGGCGGGCTTGAATTTTCTTTGTAATATTTTGGTGGGCTCATTAAAAGTTAATATGTCTTGGGTGGGTTGCATTTCTAAATCTATTTCCTGATGGAATTATTAGCTTGGTAATCGCAATGGCCTTTTGTGCTTAGTTTTTCGCATACAGGCTATAGTGGGCCCTTTGTTCTTATTCATGTTGAAGATGGCTTTTCTCAGTTTGGTTTGATGGCTGGCCATCTCTGAGTTATTGTTGTAATGCAAATGTCTCTTGTGGAGAAGGGGTTTCCAATGTCCATTCCTCCAGACAAGTTAACTTAGTCTCAACACCCAAACAGTTCCAATAATCAAGTGGGCTTCTTTAGTACTTTAGGTCTGCCCACAGACTTGAATTTGTCTTTTAAAAGTTCAAAATTCGATTAAAGTTCGTAATTTCTTCCATAAGCACTTTGGGATCTCAAACTTCCCGGTAGATAGTCCCAAATTAAATTTCCTTTCGAATGAACCCAAAAACTGGTGGGGTTCTCCGTGAATTTTGCACCCTTCAGGTGTCATGATACATCAGTCTTTGAAAGTTGGGGAGCAGGTACAGCAGGCAGTAAAGAAGGAAATGGAATGTTGGCCTTCATAGCTAGGGGATTTGAGTTTCGGAGCAGGGAGGTCTTACTGCAGTTGTACAGGGCCTTGGTGAGGCCACACCAGGAATATTGTGTTCAGTTTTGGTCTCCTAATCTGAGGAAGGACACTCTTGCTATTGAGGGAGTGCAGCGAAGGTTCACCAGACTGATTCCCGGGATGGCAGGACTGACATATGAGGAGAGACTGGATCGACTGGGCTTGTATTCATTGGAGTTTAGAAGAATGAGAGGGGATCTCATAGAAACATACAAAATTCTGACGGGATTGGACAGATTAGAGGCGGAAGAATGTTCCCGATGATGGGGAAGTCCAGAACCAGGGGTGACAGTCTAAGGATAAGGGGTAAGTCATTTAGGACCGAGATGAGGACCACTTCTTCACTCAGAGAGTTGTTAACCTTTGAAATTCTCTTCTGCAGAAAGTTGTTGAGGCCAGTTCATTAGATATATTCAAATGAGAGTTTGATATGGCCCTTATTGCTAAAGGGATCAAGTGGTATGGAAAGAAAGCAAGAAAGGGGTACTGAAGTTGCATGATCAGCCATGATCATATTGAATGGTGGTGCAGGCTCGAAGGGCCGAATGGCCTACTCCTGCACCTATTTTCTATGTTTCTATGTTTCTATGTTTAAAGGTTGCAAGTATGATAATGTAACCATGAATTGTGATGTTGGTGTAACTAATGTGAAAAATGAAATGAATACTTGTGTAAGTAAGGTTAAGAACAAGCTTGTTATGTGTGATGATTATGACAGAGAATTTGAAATGCCTAATGTAACCATGTCTGGTGAGACCATGATACAAAAAAGTGATGCAAATGCTGTTATTAACAATGTAAAGGCAGTCAATAATGTAGACGCGGCTATGTATGATCAGAGCCATGGTGTCATGTATACAGGTAGGAGGACACTGTTAAAGGACACTGGGTTCTACAGGGACCATGCAAATGACAGAGGAAGCCCCCCCGTGGGAGACCTCCAGGTCCAACTGGCTTCCAGACACTGTCGCCTGGACCTTGGAACATGTGTGATGCCCCAGGAAGGACACACACACACCCAGTGGGAGCAGACCCACTACAGGGACAGTGGTCAATGGGGTGCACAGTATTCACCACTGGCAACCTGCCCCAGATCAGCCCTACTCACCCTAGCCACCAGGGCCAAAACCAGGAGCGATAGGCCAATACCCTCCAGCTTTCCTGGCAAACCCTGGGATGACCAGACTCTCATCCCAATTGGAGTACAAGGAGCCCACACAGTCTTTTGGCCCTGCCCACCACCACACAATTACCCACATCACAGATTATGCACCCTACCCACTGGTGCAATGGCTACCCACTGAGGGATCCCACAACAGTGACACCCACATGGTCAGTGGGTGAGGGAGCGAGGGGAAATGTATGAGGCTAGCCTCAAGTACAGGGATCACACCTGGCACCCACACAAACCTCACCACAACCTCCCACAGCCCAATACTGATCACCTCCCCAGGTCATTACAATAAGGACTTGAAAGATGTTTAGGGGGGAGTGTTGTTATGTATGCATGCTTGTTTTGTTATATGATGTCGGGATCATTGAATGTACGTTACACTGTACACACCTTACCTGTACACAAGAGGCTGCTGGAGACCTAAGGGTTACCTGCACACTGCAGATAACCCAGTAAAAAAGGAAGCTCACAGCTTGGTGTCCTCACTCGAGGAGCTGCAAATAAAGGACTACTGTCTACACAATTTAAATACCATACCTTGCCTCGTGGAGTGATTACAAAAGGTGCCTACATACACAATAGATAGCATGGCCCTGCTCAGCCAGTCTGAGTTGTTGGTGGGGGAGCAGGAGAAGGATTCCAATGTTAACCATGATCCTGTTGTATGAGGAAGTGTCAGTGGTCAATGCAATGCTACCAAGAAACTCGAGCTAATTATAGTGACACACGTCAACAGATCTCACTTGTAACCTCAGCAGTTTGTGAAAGGAACACCTGCTGGAACTGAGTACTGACATTCAGAGAAGGATCAAGTCTCAATAAGACTTTGGCAAATTCTAATATCGCTTTTAGTTTGGCGCAGATGAAACCTGCATCTTTCTTCAGCTCGGTTAATCGAACGTTAACCGGCAGTACGTAACGCATTAATTGTTCTTTTATCCAGGCCACATCTCAAATCTCAGTAGACCACATATGTTCTGGTCATTATTTATACTTTATTCCATAATCTAAATCTATAAAATGTTTGAACAAGCATGACATTTCCATTCCCCTGGTTTCAAGCTACTGTTGAAGAGAGTAAAAACGGATTCTCTTGTTTCCTTATTTCATCCATCAGCTCGAGCGAGAGGAGAAGTGGGTGACTGTGTTGTGGGAAAGCTGTTCTAATATTAAACAGAAACTGCTTTTATTTGTACCCCTGAGTGAGACCTCACTCGAATGCTGTCGCTAGTTTTGAGGCATGATACTTACTAAAGGACGTAGACTGAATGGAAAGGGTTCTGGTGCACTTTTGGCAAAGTTATGGCGGCGGAGCGGGAACAGCTCTGGGGAACTTCATGCCCGAGGTTTTTTAACTAGATCTTTCTAGTGGTCTGCCTTGGGAAATCTGACAACTTTACTTTGGGGTTACCATGACTGCACCCGAACTGTTGGAAGCTGATGGCACTGGCATAGCACAAAACCCATTAGGAACAGGAGTAGGCCATTCAGCCCCTCCAGCCTGCTGCACCATCCAATTAGATCATGGCTGATCGGCACCTCAACTCCATTTACACACGTTACCTCCTAATCCCTAGATACCCTTAGCTAACAACAATCTATCAACCTCAGTCTTGAAAGCTCCAATTTTGGGGAAAAGAATTCCAGATATCTCACGACCCTTTGTGTTTGAAAAGTGCTTCCTCATTTCGCTCCTGAATGGCTTAGCTCAAATTTTAAAATTCTGTCCCCTTGTTCTAGATTTCCCCCACCAGAGGAAATATTTATCCCCTATCTACCCTATCAAATAATTTTAACATTTTAAACACCTCGATCCAATCACCCCTCAATTGTCTCTATTCAAGGGAATACCAACCAATATAAAAACAGCTCGATTTACATTGTTAGCTGGCAGTCTCACTAAAGTTGCCATGAACATGTAGACTCAGATATCATGGCCTCTACAGCAAGAATGCAATTCAAAATGTCTGCCTCTTCTCCTGAGGCACTGACTCTTGCTGGGGTACCGTTCCTTGGTGCTGGTAGCCCACTGGACCCTCACTCAAGTGACTACTCATGTGTGAGATACACAGTGAACATCGACAGGCTATTTATTCTTGGGGGGGAGGGAGGTATAACAGCCGAGCATGACCCTATTGTCAGCTAACATTCACATAGCTACACTTTCAGGCAGATGTTACAACCATCGGGGCTGGCAACACCGGCTTCAATGACCTTGAGATTATTGGTGGCACCAGTACCAAGGCTTACTGTGCACTTCCTTTCTCGGCAAGGGTATCTGTTGTCTTCTGCCTCCCCCGCAACTGAGCAAGAGAGGAAGTATCAAGAAGACAGTCTCACCAGTGACCCGTATGTCTGTGCACTTTACTGAAGAGACGTTTTAAGAGTCGTCTGTTTCTCACAAAGTTCAGGTGAAAGTTTGCAGGGATATGGGGAAAGAGCGGGGGTAGCGGGACTAATTGGAATGTTCTTTCAAAGAGCTGGCACAGGTGCGATGGGTTGAATAGCCTCCTTTGGTGCTGTATGAGTCGGTGATCTTGTACCGCTGGCTCGGTCTGGCAGAATATCGCGGGTGTACCAACTGCGACCTTTTCCTCCATTGGCATTGACAGTGGGAAAATGCCAGGCAAATGCACCCGTGATTCTACGATAAGCTGCTTCCTGTATCGTCCGAGGCCCCTGGCAGTGGTGCAGGGCCACGAGAGATTGCCCCCTCCATAAGAACATAAGGAATAGGAGCAGGAGTCGGCCGGTATGGCCTTTGAGCCTGCTCCGTCCTTCAACAAGATCATGGCTGATCTTTCACCTCAACACCTTCCCGCACTATCCCCATATCCCTTGATTCCCTTAGTTCCCAAAAATCTACTGATCTGAGTCTTGAAAATACTCAGTGACTGAGTATCCACGGTTCTCTGGGTAGAGAATTCCTAAGATTCACAACCCTCTGAGAGAAGAAATGTCTCTCATCTCAGTCCTAAATGGCCAAGCCCTTATTCTGAGACTGTGACCCCGTGTTCTAGATTCCCCAGCCAGGAGAAATATATCTGTAACTACTCCCGAGCTTTGCCGCCTTCCCGACCTGCAGTGAAATGGTTAACACGTCGTTTATACTTGGGAGTACAACCTGGCCACAAATATCAAATGGAGCAAAACTGGCCCCTTTGTGGTAAAGCTTGGACTTATTAACAAGGACATGGGGTAGTTTTTATCTACATAACAACATAAGAAATAGGAGCAGGAGTAGGCCATTTGGCCCCTCGAGCCTGCTCCACTATTTAATATCATGGCTGATCTGATCATGGGCTCAGCTCCACATTTTACACTTGCAGACAGTTTACTCAACATTTACACCTGGGGTGACTGATAGAGGTGCTTATAGATCACCCTCGAGAGCAGAGACACCATTGGTGAAGTTCACTGATGTATGCTTAATGCATTTACATTACATTCCTGTGTGTGCATACAGGTCAGCATCTGTGTAAAAATAACTTGCACCAAAGTGTCTGCGCACTAACTTTCCCAGTCGAAAGTTTATACCCTTGTAAATGATGGATGATCTAGTTCAAGTGTGAGTCAAATATGTAAAAACATGCTATGTATGCTATATATATATTGTCTTTTTTATTATTTGTAAAGCCTATGCACACAAATATCATTTATAATATAACTCCTCATAATTTTTCTTAACTTTAAATGTAATGAAGTTGAATTTGTAGTAAAATATTTACACACTTTCAATACCAGTGTACACTGCATAAATTTGTTTTCTTGTAAATACTGTACAGTTACATTTTGTATTACAAAGTGGTTATGTCAGCCTTCCTGCTGTGTTTGGCTGATTTAATTTTGCGCATTTACTAAAAGGTTGGAAATTTGGTCAAAGAAACTGTAAATGCTGGTATGAACTTGTGCTATTCAATAAATCGATTCAATATGCGACAGAAAAAGCCTCAGAATGTCATTTTATCTGTGATAATGCTCCTGTGGCATTTTATTATGTTGAAGCTGCTAAAGAAATGCAATTTTGTTGTTGTAGCTGAGAATATATACAAACCTCACCCACCTCACAATTTTCTTCCTCCTCTCCAGAAGGTGCTGATTTTTTTTATTCATCCATGGGATGTGTGCGTCGCTGGAAAGCCCAGCATTTATTGCACTTCCCTAATTGCCCTGGAGAAGGTGATGATGAGCTGCCGGTTTGGTACAGCTGAGTGGCTTGCTAGGCCATTTCAGAGGCCTGTTCAGAGTCGACCACATTGCTGTGGATCTGTAATCACATACAGGCCAGACGGTGTAAGGAAGGCAGATTTCCTTCCCTAGGACATTAGTGAACCAAATACATTTTTACGATACTAGCTGATTAGCTCATTACTGTTTCGCTTTTTATTCCAGATTTATTTAATTAATTGAAGTGAAATTGTCCGGATGCCATGTTGGGATTTGAATGCTGGATTACGAGTCCAGTAACATCACTACTATATAACTGTTCCTGTCAAACACCTTAGGCGAGTATATAGTTCAACAGATGCCAACTGCTCTCCGACACCAAGCTCAGGTGGCCAGAGAGAGAGAGAGAAATAACTTTGTCAAATATCCTTTACAAATGCACTTTCTGTTATTCATTCGCTTTCCCTCCCACCTCAAATTGTTTTATTTTCAGTTGTAAGATTGAGGTGGGTGCGAGCAAGGAGCCGGACTGCTCCGAGTTGTTTTGCTCTGGCGATCATTCACTTCTAATAGATTTCTCATAAAACAGTCATTGATTAACTGTAAAGAAATGTTACGTTTGCTCTCAGAAACAAATTGAGGAAATGTTTACCATCACCTCTTCTTGTGTAACAGACCAACGAACCAAGAAACTCAGCATGCGGTATTCATCGGAGAAACATGTCCATTGGTTTGATGTTAAGTTTCCGTGTTTTCCTGCTTCAGTTTGCTTTGGCACACAGTAAGTCACTTTTTCTATCAGATTCACCATGTGTAAACGATCGAATTCACAATGAGCCAAAACTAAAAGCTGTTCTGAATAGTGTAAGGGCGTGAGCAATGCTGAAAGATAACATGCAAGTCAAGTTAGCAATTAGGAAAGCAATAGTATGTAGTCTTTCTTACAAAGGGATTGGAGTAGAAGAGTAAATAAGGTCTTACTGCAATTATATCGGGCCTTGGTGAGACCACACCTGGAGTATTGTGAACAGTTTCGGTCTCCTTACCAAAGGAAGGATCTAATTGCTTTAAAGGGATTGCACAATGGTTCACTAGAATGATTCCTGAGATGAGGGTATTGTTCTATGAGCAAAGATTGAGATTCTATATTCCCCAGAGTTTATAGAATGAGATATCTGGAAAAAATGGTTTCCCTGGCTGGGGATTCCAGAACCAGTGATCACAGTCTCAGAATAAAGAGTCGGCCATTTAGGACCGAGATGAAGAGAAATTTAATCACTCAAAGGGTTGTGAATATTTGTATTCTCTAGATTTTTGGACACTAAGGGAATCAAAGGATATGGGGAAAGGTCAGAAAAGTGGAGTTGAGGTAAAAGATCAGCCATGATCTTACTGAATGGTGGAGCAGGCTCAAAGGGACAAATGGACTACTCCTGCTCCTATTTCGTATGTGCTTATGAAATCACACTGCCAATTGTGTGAGTTGAAACCTCAGTTTCTGGAGTATGTGTGGAAGATTGTGGTCTCTGTCTTTCCTCTTTTCACTGATCCCAGCTGTGTTGGGAATCGGGGTGTTGCAACTAACTTCTGTGCCGGCTGATTCGGGAAGGGGAAAATCAAACACAGTTTGTCCCTCTGATTGCTGTCCTCATAAACATCTGATATTCCTTTTTAAGATCACTTGCTAGATCTTTCTTATCAGAGCTGTAAAGCCCTATTTTGTCCACTTGTTCCTAATAACTCTGACACAAGAAACCAGCCTCGTGACTTCGCTGCACTGCTCTGAGTGGCTGAACATCTGCTTTGTTTCTTGGTGACTGGAGCACTGATCAGTGTGACCAAGACTTCCTCTAACTTATATTTTACCGTTTTGGCTATTGTTGTAAAAGCAACTGTTGGCCTTGTTGATTGCTGCTTGTTTAAAATGTTGAGGATCGAGTCCACTACGATTCTCTTCACCTCTTCCTTAGCTATTTCATGGCATACGTGTGCCACCCATCTCTCTAATTATCAGCAACACTTTACAATTGTCAGCATTGAGTTTCATCTGTCACTATTCTGTCCACATATACATTTTGTCCAACTAAATCTATAATTTCTGAGCAGCCTCCTCCGATTCCACTCCTGCTTCTAGTTTGGTATCATCTGCAAATTTGGCTAATCTGGAATATTAAATATTAAAGCTGGATTGGGACTTCAAGATGCATTTCATTTGTTTTTAAATGGAAAATTCTGTAAGAAAGATAGGGTAATGTTTATGTAGCAACTTATCACATCTCTCACATACAATATATTCATCATCATCATCATCATAGGCAGTTCCTCGGAATTGAGGAAGGCTTGCTTCCATTCTTAAAATGAGTCCTTAGGTGGGTGAACAGTCCAATACGAGAACCACAGTCCCTGTAACACGTGGGACAGATAGTCACTGAGGGAAAGGGTGGGCGGGATAGGTTTGCAGCACGCTCTTTATGCTACCAGTGCTTGGTTTCTGCATGCTCTCGGCGATGACACACAGAAACATAGAAACATAGAAATTAGATGCAGGAGTAGGCCATTCGGCCCTTCAAGCCTGCACCACCATTCAATAAGATCATGACTGATCGTTCACCTCAGTTCCCCTTTCCTGCTTTCTCTCCATACCACTTGAACACTTGAGTTGTAAGGGCCATATCTAACTCCCTCTTGAATATATCCAATGAACTGGCATCAACAACTCTCAGCGGTAGGGAATTCCACAGGTTAACAACTCTCTGAGTGAAGAAGTTTCTCCTCATCTCAGTCCTAAATGGCCTACCCCTTATCCTGGTTCTGGACTTCTCCAACATCAGGAACATTCTTCCTACATCTAACCTATCCAGTCCCATCAGAATTTTATATGTTTCTATGAGATCCTCTCTCATCCTTCTAAACTCCAGTGAATAAAGGCCCAGTCGATCTAGTCTCTCCTCATACGTCAGTCCTGCCATCCCGTGAATCAGTCTGGTGAACCTTCGCTACATTCCCTCAATAGCAAGAACGTCCTTCCGAAGGTTAGGAGACTAAAACTGAACACAATATTCCAGGTGAGGCCTCACTAAGGCCCTGTACAATTGCTGTAAGACATTCCTACTTCTATACTCAAATCCTCTAGCTATGAAGGCCAACATACCATTTGCCTTCTTCATTGCCTGCTGTACCTGCATGCCAACTTTCAATGACTGATGTACCATGACACCCAGGTCTCGTTGCACCTCCCCTTTTCCTAATCTGCCGCTATTCAGATAATATTCTGCATTCGTGTTTTTGCCACCAATTTTGCCACATTATACTGCATCTGCATTGCGTTTGCCCACTCACCTAACCTGTCCAAGTCACCCTGCAGTGTATTAGCGTCCTCCTCACAGCTCACAGCGCTACCCAGCTTAGTGTCATCTGCAAAGTTGGAGACATTACACTCAATTCCTTCATCCAAATCATTCATTTATCTTGTAAATAGCTGGGGTCCGAGAACTGAGCCCTGCGGCACCCCACTAGTCACTGTCTGCCATTCTGAAAAGGACCTGTTTATCCCGACTCTCTGCTTCCTGTCTACAAACCAGTTCTCTATCCACGTCAGTACATTATCCCCAATGCCATGTGCTTTAATTTTGCACACCAATCTCTTGTGGGACCTTGTCAAAATCCTTTTGAAAGTCCAAATACACCACATCCGCTGGTTCCCCCTTGTCCACTCTACATCCTCAAAAAATTCTAGAAGATTTGTCAAGCATGATTTCCTTTTCATAAATCCATGCTGACTTTGACCGATCCTGTCACTGCTTTCCAAATGCGCTGCTATTTCATCTTTAATAATTGATTCCAACATTTTTCCCACTACTAATGTCACGTTGACCGGTCTATAATTACCCGTTTTCTCTCTCCCTCCTTTCTTAAAAAGTGGTGTTACATTAGCTACCCTCCGGTCCATAGTAACTGATCCAGAGTCGATAGACTGTTGGAAAATGATCACCAATGCATCCATTCAAGGGCTACTTCCTTAAGTACTCGACTCGAGGTGCTCAGCGCCCTCCCGGATGCCATTCCTCTACTTAGCGTGGTCTTTGGCCAGGAAAGTCCAGGTGTCAGTGGGGATGGTGCACTTTATCAGGGAGGCTTTGAGGGTGTCCTTGTAATGTTTCCTCTGCCTCACTTTGGCTCGTTTGCTGTGAAGGAGTTCCGAATAGAGCGCTTGCTTTGGGAGTCTCGTTTCTGGCAATACTTTACAGTGCAGCGACTGTTATGTAGGTGAACATGGTGGCCATTTTACACATGGGAAGATCCCACAATCAGCAATGAAGTCCCACAACCTTCTAACTCTTTGGAAAAGGTCCTAAACCCTTCACTAAGTTGATGAGTTGTGCAGAAGAACATAAGAACATAAGAATTAGGAACAGGAGTAGGCCATCTAGCACTCGAGCCTGCTCCGCCATTCAACAAGATCATGGCTGACCTGGCCATGGACTCAGCTCCACTTACCCGCCCGCTCCCCGTAACCCTTAATTCCCTTATTGGTTAAAAATCTATCTATCTGTGACTTGAATACATTCAATGAGCTAGCCTCAACTGCTTTCTTGGGCAGAGAATTCCACAGATTCACAACCCTCTGTGAGAAGAAATTCCTTCTCAACTCAGTATTAAATTGGCTCCCCCGTATTTTGAGGCTGTGCCCCCTAGTTCTAGTCTCTCCGACCAGTGGAAACAACCTCTCTGCCTCTATCTTGTCTATCCCTTTCATTATTTTAAATGTTTCTATAAGATCACCTCTCATCCTTCTGAACTCCAACGAGTAAAGACCCAGTCTACTCAATCTATCATCATAAGGTAACTCCCTCACTTCCGGAATCAGCCTAGTGAATCGTCTCTGTACCCCCTCCAAAGCTAGTATATCCTTCCTTAAGTAAGGTGACCAAAACTGCACGCAGTACTCCAGGTGCGGCCTCACCAATACCCTATACAGTTGCAGCAGGACCTCCCTGCTTTTGTACTCCATCCCTCTTGCAATGAAGGCCAACATTCCATTCGCCTTCCTGATTACCTGCTGCACCTGCAAACTAACTTTTTGGGATTCATGCACAAGGACCCCCAGGTTCCTCTGCACCGCAGTATGTTGTAATTTCTCCCCATTCAAATAATATTCCCTTTTACTGTTTTTTTTCCCAAGGTGGATGACCTCACACTTTCCAACATTGTATTCCATCTGCCAAACCTTAGCCCATTCGCTTAACCTATCTAAATCTCTTTGCAGCCTCTCTGTGTCCTCTACACAACCCGCTTTCCCACTAATCTTTGTGTCATCTGCAAATTTTGTTACACTACACTCTGTCCCCTCTTCCAGGTCATCTATGTATATTGTAAACAGTTGTGGTCCCAGCACCGATCCCTGTGGCACACCACTAACCATCGATTTCCAACCCGAAAAGGACCCATTTATCACAACTCTCTGCCTTCCCTGTTAGCCAGCCCATTCTCTATCCATGCTAATACATTTCCTCTGACTCCGCGTACCTTTATCTTCTGCAGCAACCTTTTGTGTGGCACCTTATCGAATGCCTTTTGGAAATCTAAATACACCACATCCATCGGTACACCTCTATCCACCGTGCTTGTTATATCCTCAAAGAATTCCAGTAAATTAGTTAAACATGATTTCCCCTTCATGAATCCATGTTGCGTCTGCATTATTCCTATCTAGATGTCCCGCTATTTCTTCCTTAATGATCGTTTCAAGCATTTTCCCCACTACAGATGTTAAACTAACTGGCCTATAGTTACCTGCCTTTTGTCTGCCCCCTTTTTTAAACAGAGGCGTTACATTAGCTGCTTTCCAATCCGCTGGTACCTCCCCAGAGTCCAGAGAATTTTGGTAAATTATAACGAATGCATTTGCTATAACTTCCGCCATCTCTTTTAATACCCTGGGATGCATTTCATCAGGACCAGGGGACTTGTTTACCTTGAGCCCCATTAGCCTGTCCAGCACTACCCCCCTAGTGATAGTGATTGTCTCAAGGTCCTCCCTTCCCACATTCCTGTGACCAGCAATTTTTGGCATGGCTTTTGTGTCTTCCACTGTGAAGACCGAAGCAAAATAATTGTTTAAGGTCTCAGCCATTTCCACATTTCCCATTATTAAATCCCCCTTCTCATCTTCTAAGGGACCAACATTTACTTTAGTCACTCTTTTCCGTTTTATATATCTGTAAAAGCTTTTACTATCTGTTTTTATGTTTTGCGCAAGTTTACTTTTGTAATCTATCTTTCCTTTCTTTATTGCTTTCTTATTCATTCTTTGCTGTCGTTTAAAATTCTCCCAATCTTCTATTTTCCCACTAACCTTGGCCACCTTATACGCTTTGGTTTTTAATTTGATACTCTCCTTTATTTCCTTGGTTATCCACGGCTGGTTATCCCTTCTCTTACCGCCCTTCTTTTTCACTGGAATATATTTTTGTTGTGCACTATGAAAGAGCTCCTTAAAAGTCCTCCACTGTTCCTCAATTGTGCCACCATTTAGTCTGTGTTTCCAGTCTACTTTAGCCAACTCTGCCCTCATCCCACTGTAGTCCCCTTTGTTTAAGCATAGTACACTCGCTTGAGACACTACTTCCTCACCCTCAATCTGTATTACAAATTTAACCATACTGTGATCACTCATTCCAAAAGGATCTTTTACTAGGAGATCTTTTATTATTCCTGTCTCATTACACAGGACCAGATCTAAGATAGCTTGCTCCCTTGTAGGTTCTGTAACATGCTGTTCTAAGAAACAATCCCGTATGCATTCTATGAATTCCTCCTCCAGGCTACCCCATGCGATTTGATTTGACCAATCGATATGTAGGTTAAAATCCCCCATGATTACTGCCGTTCCTTTTTCACATGCCTCCATTATTCCCTTGATTATTGCCCGCCCCACCGTGAAGTTATTATTTGGGGGCCTATAAACTACGCCCACCAGTGACTTTTTCCCCTTACTATCTCTAATCTCCACCCACAATGATTCAACATTTTGTTCATGAGAGCCAATATCGTCTCTCACAACTGCCCTGATATCATCCTTTATTAACAGAGCTACCCCACCTCCTTTCCCTTCTTGTCTATCTTTTCGAAGTGTCAGATACCCCTGTATGTTTAATTCCCAGTCTTGGTCACCCTGCAACCATGTTTCTGTAATGGCCACCAAATCATACCCATTTTGTCATGATTTGTGCCGTCAACTCATTTACTTTATTTCGAATGCTGCGTGCGTTTCGGTAGAGTGGTTTAATACTAGTTTTTAAACCATGATTTTTAGTTTTGACCCCTCCTGCAGCCCCTTTATCTTCATACATATTGTCCCTTCCTATCACCTTGTGGTTTACACTTACCCCAGTGCTACTCTGCGAGAACTGTATGTGGTTAGAAGCACCCATTATAGAAAGGATATAAAAGCTGTAGATAGCACACAAAATAGATTCACCAGGATGATGCCAGCAATGGAAAACTGTTGGGATGAAGAGCAAAACAGGACCTATTTCCACTGGAACAAAGAGGGCTATGGGTATTTATTTTGTTAGTTATGGATCACAGGGTATTTACTTTATTGTAATGTGCTCTGGGATGTCCAGAGGTTGCGGAAGGCACTAAATAAATGCTACAGATATGTTTGAGGTGGAGACAAATGCATATTTAAGGGAATTGTGGATAAATATTTGAAGCAGGGTAAGATTTAGGGCTATGAGAGTGAGTGGGGCAGTGGGATTGGTTTTTGAGTTGTTCTCGGAAAATGCTGGTACAGACACAATCGGACAAATTTTTTTGTGATGTAAACAATCTCCTAATAAAGGATCCCCTTGGAATGAGAGATCATAGCATGATTGAATTTGAAATTCAGATGGAGGGTGAGAAATTTGGATCTCTAACTCGCTTACTAATCTTAAATTAAGGAGACTATAAAGGTATGAGGGCAGAGTTGGGTAAAGTGGACTGGGAAATAGATTAAAGTGTAGGACGGTTGATGAACAGTGGTGTACTTTTAAGGAGTTATTTCACAACTCTCAAGAAAAATATATTCCAGTGAGGAGGAAAGGGTGTAAGAGAAAAAATAGCCATCCGTGGCTTACTGAAGAAATAAAGGGCGGTATCCAATTAAAAACTAGGCCATACAATGTGGCCAAAACTAGTGGGAGGAGAGAAGACTGGGAAGCTTTTAAAACCAACAAAGAATAACTAAAAAATGATTAAGGGAAGATAGACTTTGAAAGTAAACTAGCACAAAATATAAAAACTTATAGCAAGAGATTTTATAGATATGTATAAAGGAAAAGAGTAGCTAAAGTAAATGTTGGTCCCTTAGAGGACGAGACTGGGGAATTCGTAATGGGGAACATGGAGATGGCAGAAACTCTGAACAAATATTTTGTATCAGTCTTTACGGTAAAGAACTCTAACAATATTCCAACAGTGGATAGTCAAGGGGCTGTAGGGGAGGAGGAACTTAACACAATCACAATCACTGAGGTGGTGGTACTCAGGAAGATAATGGGACTAAAGGCAGATAAATCCCCTGGACCTGATGGCTTACATCCTAGGGTCTTAAGAGAAGTAGCGGCAGGGATTGTAGATGCATTGATTGTAATTTACCAAAATTACCTGGATTCTGGGGAGGTCCCAGCAGATTGGAAAACTGCAAATGTAATGTAATGTATTTAAAAAAGCAGGCAGACAAAAAGCAGGAAACTATAGACCAGTTAGCCTAACATCTGTGGTTGAGAAAATGTTGGAGTCCATTATTAAAGAAGCAGTAGCAGGACATTTGAAAAAGCAACATTCGGTCAGGCAGAGTCAGCATGGATTTATGAAGGGGAAGTCATATTTGACAAATTTGCTGGAATTCTTTGAGGATGTAACAAACAGGGTGGATAAAGGGGAACCAGTAGATGTGCTGTATTTGTACTTCCAGAAGGCATTTGACAAAGTGCCACATAAAAGTTTACTGCACAAGATAAAAGTTCATAGGGTTTGGGGTAATATAATAGCATGGATAGAGGATTGGCTAACTAACAGAAAACAGAGAGTCGGGATAAATGGTTCATTCTCAGGATGGCAATCAGTAACTGGTGGGATGCCGCAGGGTGCTGGGACCCCAACTATTTACAATCTATATTAACGACTTGGAAGAAGGGACTGACTGTAATGTAGCCAAGTGTGCTGATGATACAAAAATGGGAGGAAAAGCAATGTGTGAGGAGGACACAAAAAATCTGCAAAAGGACACAGACAGGCTAAGTGAGTGGGCAAACAAATTTGGCAGATGGAGTATAATGTTGGAAAGTGTGAGGTCATGCACTTGGGCAGAAAAAATTACTTAAATGGAGAAAGATTGCAAAGTGCTGCAGTACAGTGGGACCTGGGGTACTTGGGCATGAAACACAAAAGGATAGTATGCAGGTACAGCAAGTGATCAGGAAGGCCAATGGAATCTTGGCCTTGATTGCAAGGGGGATGTAGTATAAAAGCAGGGAAGTCTTGCTACAGTTATACATCGTATTGGTGAGGCTACACCTGGAATACTGCGTGCAGTTTTGGTTTCCATATTTACGAAAAGATATACTTGCTTTGGAGGCAGTTCAGAGAAAGTTCACTAGGTTGATTCCGGAGATAAGGGGGTTGACCTATGAGGAAAGGTTGAGTAGGTTGGGCCTCTACTCATTGGAATTCAGAAGGATGAGAGGTGATCTTATGGAAATATGTAAGATTATGAGGGGGCTTGACAGGGTGGATGTAGAGAGGATGGGGCCAAGTTTCCACAGAAGTTGCTCCTATTTTTTTGGAACAACTAATTTTTTGGGGGTATTTTAAAAATCGCAATTCTCCACATTTAGTTTGCTCCAGTTTCAGTGAGTTAGTTCAGTTTCTTTTTCGTTCAGTTTTTTCTCAAAAGGGGCCGTCACCAGCCACTTACGCCTCGTTTGGCCATTTAAGCAAGTTTAGACAGCCATAGTTACTCCAAATTAACTTCGGCCAGCATATGTGTCCACTTTTATGCTCAGAAAAACCTTGCAGGCACTTTAGAAATCAGGCACAGGTAGCCAGAGATAAGGGGGGGGCTGGCGGGGTCAGGGGGCGGGGCGGGGAATAGAAGTTAGAGGATCGTCCAAAGCACTAAACACCTTTACAACAACATTAAAGAAGCATAAGTACATTTAAAGCACTAAGCACTAAACAAAGCAGGACATTTAAACCACCAAGCACTATACAAAGCACAAAAATAAGCATTCAATAACAAATAAAAAATAGAAGGAAAGCACCAAGACTTACAAAGCACTAAACAAAGCACAAAAAGTAATAAGCAATTAATTAACAAATAAAAAATAGAAGGAACCCTGCACCTAAAGCACCAAGACCAAACTAATAACCAATCAATCAATCAATAACAATTAAAAAAAGAAGTTCTACCTTTATGTGAAGGGAAGGCAGCGGGCCGCCGATGAGGGAGAGGGGAGGAGGGGAGAGAGGAGTAGGGGGAGGAGAGGTGTGGGGGGAGAGGAGGGAGGAGAGAGGAGGGGGAGAGAGGAGGGGGTGAGGAGGGGGGGAGAGGAGGGAGGAGAGAGGAGGGGGAGAGAGGAGGGGGAGAGGAGGGGGGAGAGAGGAGGGGGAGGAGGAGGAGGGGGGAGAGGAGTGGGGTGGAGGGGCAACGTTAAACATACGAGCCTGCCAAGGTCCCATCCTACTCACGTCTTGCCCCCAATCTCTTTGCTTTCTTGCTACCCCCGCTCCCCTGAACATCTCCGAGACAGTCCCAAGGAACACTCGATGGCCTCGGTTATCTTCATTCTTGATTGACACTTTTGCCAGCTCCTTCTCCCTTTCTTGTTTGGCTTTCTGTTCTCGGGATCTCCTGTCTCCAATGATGGAAATTGCCGTCTGTTCCCTCGCAGGTCACGGCGGGGAGCCCATTTGGCCAGGGCTAGGGGCAGTGTGCTTTGGGCCCCTCCCACACAGCCTGCAGCACATGCACACAGAATCTGGGGGCGAGGAGCTACTGCACATGCACGCACACTCTAACGTGCATATGCAGAGGTCTCAGCACTGTTTTCAGCACCGGGACCTGGCTCCGCCCCTGCCAGGGCCCTACATCGGTGCTGCTGCGTGGAGAATACGAAGGTAAATAATACGCGCTGTTTCTGTTCTAAAAAGTCGGCGCACCTCAAGGAGGTGCACCATTCTAACTGTGGGTGCAAACTTGGGCCCATAGTTTCCACTAGAACCAAAGGACATAATCTTAGAATAAGGGGTCACCCATTTAAAACTGAGATGAGGAGACATTACTTCTCTCAGAGGGTTGTAAATCTGTGGAATTTGCTGCCTCAGAGAGCTGTGGAAGCTGGGACATTGAATACATTTAAGACAGAAATAGACAGTTTCTTAAACGATATGGGAATAAGGGGTTATGGGGATCAGGCAGGGAGGTGGAGCTGAGTCCATGATCGGACCAGCCATGATCATATTAAATTGCGGAACAGGCTCGAGGGGCCGTATGGCCTGCTCCTGCTCCTACTTCTTATGTTCTTATGTAATCTTCAATGTCTCTATCAAAAGGAGGGATGGCATTGAAGATTAGAGTGAGCAATTATTGTTGTATCCATCAGAGAGAGCCTAATCCTGGAGGTAATCATTTACTTGCTATGATTCTGCCTGAGATGTAGAGGAACAAGAAATGCTGCTGAGAGAATAAGCACAAAGACAGAGATCTTGTGGAAGGAATGTTCCTACAACTTCATTCCACCATTTACACACACACACACACACACATGTTTGTGTGTGCAGACATACATGAGAGAGAAATAATTTGTATTTATACACAGAGCTTGACTTTGAGTCAGCATTTAACCGTGTGTGGACCAAGGAGCCGAGTAAAACTGGTCAATGGGGATCAGGGGGAATACGCTCCAGTGTTTGGAGTCAAACCTGGGACAAAGGAAGATGGTTGTGGTCGTTGGAGGCCAATCATTCCGACCTGAGGCCATCGCTGCCCATCATTTTGGTAGCTTAGGAGGCCATTTTGTGCCCATAAAACAGGGGCTGCACGGTGGGATTTCTGGACTATAAGTCCCAGCCTCAGGATAGACTGATTCCAACTCCAGGCTGCTGATTTGAATCATATATAATCACATTATAAAGAATTGACTTGCTTAATACTTAGTGCACCAACCTGAGGGAAGATTACCAAATAGTTCACACAAACAACAAGCAAAATATGTTGGTGCACAGGTGTGATTGAATTAAGTTGACCCTGATTTGGCTCAGTGTTTGTGATAACACACCTTTTGGTAACTTAATGGGAGGAAAATTGCGGTTGGAGGCTTCCTTCGGACGAACGCCTCCAACCCGAAAGAAATCTACAAAACTACCTGGTGGTCCCAGAGGAACGTAGGACTCCGGTCGGAGGCAGTGTATGGGGACCTGTCCTCAAGATACATAAATGTTTCCTGGGATAACGTGGGCCGGGACCACCAATCATTATCTAGTATTCTCATTGATAATAATGGGAGCTCTGATTTTACAAGCTCCCATTACTATCAATGAGAATATCCCTAAAACAAAAAACACAACACAATAAATAAAAGAAGACACCTCACATATTTAAAATTAATTGAACTTGAATGAAATTAAATGTTTTAGAAAAAAAATATTTGGGGGAATTTTGCTTTAATGTGTTTTAATAGGGTTAAAAATAAACTTACCTTAATGGACACGGTTTTTAATGTACAACTGTATAATTATAATTAATTTTTCAATTTTTTAAAACTCTTATGCTGGTAAAAGTAAGCTATATGCTTGCTTATTCAAGGCGTAAGAGTTTGAAGGACATTCGCTGGGCAAGAGTTGGGCAAATAGCCTAATCACTGCCCCACGGATGTCCTTCCTGCGGGGATGCGGGGATATGTCTAAATAAATTTTGACAGATCACAAAAGCCGGTTCTCGGCTCATGTACATCGTGCTCTGAGAACGGCTTTTGCGAGGCCTCACCGGGTGCGTGTGCGAGTCTGCAATTTTCGGACCATTCTTTTAACTCTAATCCTGACCTGTAGTTTATATTATTGTTCATCAAGATGTTATTTTTTTAATTTATTCAATCACGGGATGTGTGTGTCACTGGTAAGGCCGGCATTTATTATCTGTTCCTAAATGCCCTTGTGAAGCTGATGTCCTGCAATATCCTTTCACTGCGGGGCTAAACAGCCTTGTAAAGGTTTTTTTAAATGTGCAACAAAGACTTTCTTTCATGAATTATTTTTGAGATATTGGCATTGCTGGTAAAGCTGGCATTTTTGCCCATCACCAGCTGCGCTTGAGAAGATGTTGGTGGGACTTCTTCTTGAACCACTGCAGTCCATGTGGTGAAGGTACTCCCACAATTCCTTCAGGTAGGGAGTTCTAGGAATTTGACCCAGCGACAATGAAGGAACAGTTAGGATGGCGTGTGACTTGAAAAGGGAACTTGGAGGTGATGGTGTTCCCATGCACTGGCTGCACTTGTCCTTCTAGGTGGTGGAGGTCACAGGTTTTGGAGGTGCTACGAAAATGCCTTGGTGAGTTGGGCTGTGCATCCTGTAGATAGCACACACTACAGCCACGGTGCGCAAATGGTGGAAGGCAGAAATGTTTAAGGTAGCTGATGTGTTGCCAATCAAGCAGACCGCTTTGTCCTGGATAGTGTCAGCCCTGATCCCCTGCTGCACAAGCTCAAGACCACTGCAACCACCTCCCTCCCTCTCCCAGGGTTCCTCGATCAAAGCACCAATCCTGCTGGGAGCCACAATAACTATGGAAATGATGCCAACCTCAGGAAATTCCCTGGGGTTCACGGTTTGGGAAGACGGGCGGGCACAGAGTCTACCTCGCTGAACTACAGACAGATTATGGCCGAGTGGAAAATCCTGCCTCCCTCTGTTATAGGTGCTCCTGTGGGTAGCCTGGTCAGTGGTGATCCGGGGAGCCAACAATGTACTGTGCATTGCACAAGAGGAAAGGAGATCACTTTTGGAGATCACTGGCCTGATTTTGTAGGTTTCACAAAATTCTGGGATCCCCTACTCAATGGATATGTGTCTGGAATTTAAAAGGGAGCTGTGTTAGACTTTTAGAGGAGAAATGTGGACAGGAATATCTCACTATTAGGATCCTTTGGACTAAACTAGGGCCTTTTAGATTGAGTTTGGACATTTTAAATTGTATACTGGGTCTGCATTGGGAAATGGGATCCTTATAGGGCTGCTTACCCACCTGGGAGGCAGGCCGCGGGGAGATATTAGCAATCTAACAAAAGCCCACTTACCAGGGACCCAGCTATATGCATATTTTAATTATTCTTAAAACGCGCTACAAAAAAACCCTGGCATCAGCAAAACACACAATGGACAGTATCAAGACCTGATTACATTCTAACAGCACCATTCGAAAACTCTATCAACAGCTTTGGGAATCTTGTATCTTGCTAATGCTCAATCAGGCCACCAAAACTCTCACAAAGGGATCACATTAGAGTTGATCAGCCTGCCAAAATCGCACAAAAGCAGTCATCAAAAATCAATTGTGCACCCAAGTTTTGGTGCGAATGTTTAAGCTGCCTCTCAGGTATAACTGGGGGCCTTGCTGGTAGCTTTGGGGGTAACTTTTGGGCCGAGGAAACACTTTTGAAGAAGCGTAGCCGAGAACACTCTGGAAAAGCACTAGGACTCTGGGCTCTTTGACTCTGGCTTTGAAACATCTAACTTGCCACACGAGGTAACAGCAACGCAACAAGATGAACCTAACACGAAGCCTCGGAGTCACTGACAAACCAACAATCATCCAGCGCTGACTCAAGGAAAAAACTTATTTACCATCAAAACATCGACCTGTGCTAATACCGAAGACACCGCAACCAGCCAAAGAATCCACAAGATTGAGGAGAGAGAAAGCAGTGTGCAACTGGTCTAAACTGTGGAGAAATCCTTTGGTGTGCATAGTCCCTGCAATTTCAGAGACTAACTTAGTTAGTGTAGTAATGGGAGGTGTTTTCTTTTCACTGCATAACCTCTGAACCCATTGCGTATAAGTTTCCCCCCTTTTTCTGTACATTTTGTGATACACTATTAAGTTAATTAGTGTGGTGTGCTATTTTCTAAATAAAATAGTTGTTCTTGCACCAAACAGTTGTCTGTCGACATCTATCACATCCCTTTAATAATTCCAAGCTCTAGAATCAGGGAGTGGGACGATTCGAACCGACAAGGTCAGAAAAGGCTGACAAACCCACCACCCCCAACATAATGGCGAGCCAGGTAGGAGCTTGGTCCAAAGGATGTGAGGATGTAGACTCAGTTCTGGTGGAAAGAACAAAAATGGAAGAAAGAATCTCCGAATATGTATTTAAGAAAGTAAATATTACCAAAAAGTTGGTCATGAGCCTTTTACGGGCTGAGCGTCCAGTGGACGCAGCTGCTAAGTGGACCGAGGGCTAGGACCATAAAAGGACAATAGAGAAGGCCTTTTGCTGGTCTGCTACCAAAGACAGATCCAATTGCTGGATAGGAAGGTCAAGAAATTGGTAGCAGAGCTTCGGGAATCTGAAGAGCACTCAGCCGTAAGGGGTATGACAGGGGAGAAAATGTTTGAGAAATTAACTAAACAAAAGTATAGCAGATTACAGCTAGAGGAAACCCACGGGAATAAGCAGGACTGTTTCCAATGCCAAGTATCAGAGGCAAAGGGGAATGAGCTAGCGTTGCGGGAGGAAAATGCTCGCCTAACAAAAGTAATAAGAGAACAGGAGGAGAGGATACGGGATGTGCAGGATGTCGATAAAGTAGACAGTAGCAAAGGCTTTGGGGTGGAGGATCACGGGCCCTGTGAAGCCAAGATAAAAAGTTTAACCCAGGCCCTATCTAATGCTAAGGGGATGGTATGCCTGATAAGCCCAAGAGTTCCTCAGGGAGACGTGCAGGAGCAAGGGGGAGTAGAGGGGGAAAGAGATAGAGTGGCAGAAAGGGGCATCCAACCACCGCCTGTAGCCCGACCAAGGTTAAACCTGGCAGTACAGAGAGAGCGTGGCAACAAGGAAATACAAGGGATGTCAGGACCAGGGCTGATGTGCCCGATCCGACAACAAAAGTAAGGTGCCGGCAACGGTGGTCAGGGACAAGGGGCCCTGGAGAGCCAATTTGTAATCTCCCATGGAACCCAGCAGCTCCGGGCAATGGTAGCTCATTTAGAAAAGTTAACCCCTCAAGGGGACCCCTCAGTCCATTTTATGGACATAGAGCAGGCAGCCGGTATAAATGAGGCCGAACAGGCTAAAATGCTGCTTTTCTTCTTGGATCGCAAGGTATACAAGGCCCTCTCTGCAGATAGCAAGAAGGGGCAGAGCACATATGCTGCGATCCAAGAAAAGGTGTTAGAGGTTCTGGGCCTAAATGATGGAAGTCTGTTATCCCGGGTCGAGAAAACCCAGCAACAGGCAGGCGAAAGTCCACAGGCTTTCGCAGACAGGCTGTGGCCCGTCTATGAGAGAGCACGTGGAGGAGATCTTGACCGGGAACACCTGGACCGGGAACCAACAGCTTGCTGGCTTCGCAGCTTAGTGGATAACTGCCTGCCACAAGTAAATGCTAAAGCCAAGCTGTGGTTCGACCCCAGAGACTCCACCGTTACCGAGGAGTCAGTGGTTAGACAGTTAACCCTGGCTTACCGTAACAGCAGAGGACAGTTGAGGCCCCACAAAAAGGAAAGGTCCACGAGATCCGGCCCAGTAATTCCAGGAGAGAATGGCACTAGGAAGGGGGGAGCCCTTCTGACTCAAAGAGTACGTGCTATGGGTGCGGACAAAGTGGACACTGGCATAAGGATTGCCGAAATCTTTGGAAAGATAAGGCAGGAAAGGAATCCCCACCCTTAAAGGATTCCACTGCCACAAAAGGTTTAATAGCCACTGCCCAAAAATCCGGACCTGTGGCACACAATCCCTCTGGCAGTTTCGATGAGATTGTGGCCGCGATCCGAACTATGATAATGGGCTCAGGGAAGGTAGCTGTAGCCACTGGTGCAACCCCATCTGCCCCACCTAATCCTGATCCATGACTAGAGCCAGCACAGCCTGTATACCTGTGCCCTTTACAATATGATGAGTGGAAACGGCCTTGCATGAAGATGCAGGAGGAGACGGTTAAAGGGACCTATCTGCTAGGCACTGCTGCTTCCAGCACCATTGTCTATACAGATAACCCAACCACCTCAACTCTGTCGAACGGAGTCCCGTATTCCTGGTCGGGTTCACAGGTAACGAGCAGGCTGGCTTGTTCTCCATTCCACTATCAATTGACTTAGGAGCACTCCACACCAAGTGGATGTGTGTCCAAATGAAGTGGGAGAAAGAGGGAACAGGGATCCTAGGCACAGATTTCATTATTGGCCACAAGGTCCTAGTGGATCTTAGAAATCATTGTCTATGGGGAGCGGTGTGCACAGGGGAAGAGAAAGAAGTTGTAGTGATCCCGGGGATACAAGGCAAAGGGACCCTATGCACGGTAAAGCTAAAAGAAGGATATGACCTCGAGTTACTGGTAAGCAGTACCCCCAGAGTGTATCAGGCGTTTGTGCGGGCAAATCTCAGCGCATTCTCCACCCACAAGCATGATTGTGGAAGGGTAACAGTGGTCGAGATTAGCGTAGATGGGGATCCCATGGCCAGGCCCCAAAAACAGTATCATTTCCCTCGGGAGGCGGAGGCAGACCTGCAGATTGCCCTGGGTTCCCTAGTCACACAGGGAGTGTTGAGGCCGATAGTCACCCACGTGAACTCATCACTTTGTCCGGTTAGGAAACCGGACAATTCGTGGAGAGCTAATGTGGACTATTGGGTCCTCAAACGCAATATCCCAGTCTGCATGCCCACGGTCGCTGCAGTCGCCGACTTAATTGGAAGCATACCGGCATCCGCGTGCACCTTCACGGTGCTGGATATCTCAATCGGTTTTTGGTCCATCCCGTTAAAGAAAGGGGACCAATACAAATTTGCTTTTACCTTCAAGGGCCAACAATACACGGGGAACTGCCTTCCCCGGGGGTTTCATAACAGCCCCAGTATATTCCACCAATGCATGGCCAATCGTCTAAAACAATTCAGCAAGTCCCAGCAGTTAGTACAGTATGTGGATGATGTAAAGTCCTTAATCTACAGTATGAAACCACACAAGGCACATTCTGGGGACAAGGTCACTCTGTGACCTTAACTCTTTATTCACAGGACTGCAAAGACGATGACCCGGTGTGGGACCTCCATTTTTATACCTGTGTGATCAGGTAAGGAGTGTCTCCTACAAGTTCACCCCTTGTGGTCAAGGTGTGCAACTTGGTTTAGTGTATACAGTAATACAGTGGTGTTACATTGTGGTTACATACATGACAGATGACCTGCTCCTACTCTCCGACAAGGGTGAGGAGCACGGCCCACTGCTGACTGAACTGCTGGGACTGCTAAAGGAAGAGGGTTTTAAAGTCGACCCAAAGAAGGCGCAGATTGGCCAGCCAGAAGTAAAATTCCTGGGGCTGACTGTGTGCACAGGCAAGAGGGCTATAGACAAGGCCAGGAGAGAAGCAGTGCATGAATTGCCAGCCCCTCGTTCTGTTACTGGAGTAAGATCTTTCCTAGGCCTTACAAGTTACTGCAGGGATTTCATTGAGGGCTACACAGCCACAGCAGCCCCCCTACTCCGACTCCTTCACAAAGGAGCGGATTGGGACTGGGATAAAAGCTGCGAGGAGGCGTTCATCAATTAAAACAAAACCTGCAAACGCGCCAGCTTTAGTGGCTATTGAAGGGATGAGGAGTTTTTCCTGGAGGTAGCAGCCAGTGGGGATAGCCTGAGCGCAGTGCTGCTTCAGGAGCGACATGGCCAGCTCAGACCGGTGGTCTACTCCTCCAGGCATACTCCAACTGTGAGAGACACCTCCTCGCCACTCATTGGACGGTAAAAAGATCCCTTATCTTTACAGGGGGGTCTCCAATTACACTCCTCACCCATCACATGCCCACCCAAATGCTCCTAGATGGGAAAATTAAAGATGGGACAGTGAGCAGTGCCCGCATTGCTCGCTGGACCCTATTTCTCTCCCAAATGGACTTAAAGGTGAAAGGTCTTTGTGAGCATAGACTAGCGGCCAACATGATCTACTCAGGGGTGGCCCATAGATGTTCCATAGAAGGGGTATGGGATGCCGATGTAGGATTTCGGGCCGGAATACATCACACAGGCCGCGAAATCTATGTTGACGGCTCCAGCATAGTGTCGGCAGGCGAGCGACTCACGGGCTGCGGGATCTATGACCCACGGGCAGGCATTGCCCTGGCGATTAAGCTCCCGAGCACCATGAGCGCCCAGCATGCCGAACTGTCAGCGGTGGTGTACGTTGTGACCCACCCCGAAGAGTTCCCTACCCTGTACACGATTTGTTCAGATAGCATGTTTACCTGCAATTCGTGTACAGAATACCTGGCCATCTGGTCCCGGCGTGGGTATTCATCTGCGGATGGGAAACCCCCAGCAACCAAACCATTGCTGGAGAGAATCATGCGGGCTATAGGCATGAAGGGCAGGTGTATACACACAAGGTAAAGGCCCATTCAAAGGCCGAACTTCGTGGGGATGGTAACCTGCGGGCAGACACCCTAGCTAAAGAAGGTGCTTGTAGGGGCAGTTTCTGGGAGCCGTGCAATTTAGGACCCGTAGCAACAATTAGGGGCAGAGACAGGACACAAGCGAGAGCAGGGGTAGCATTGGCCCCTGTAATGTCTGTAAGCTTGTAAATTTGCAGCTCCACACTGTGGATGTGGACGTATTGTGTCCTGAATTTGCACAGTTAATAATTAAACAGAACCATGCAGATTTCCGGAGGCTTCCGAGGGAGCTGCCTGCCATGTTAGGAGCTGTGTGGCTTGTGCTCTGTGAAGATATCACATTTGGCAGCAAGATGGAATTTTTTTCAGATGATTTAAAGCTTAAATTTTGTTGGTGAAGGATTCAGCCAGCCGACAGAGAGATTTTGGCAGTTTCTGTCTTTGGAAAAAGCTACAAAATCCGACGTAAAATACAGCACACGTTGTGAACAGCTAGAGATTAAAATGGCAGGTGTAATCAGACATTTGGGGGAATATCGACATGACTGGGAACATTTTGAAGCATATGTGGATCGGCTAGAAATATATTTCACTGCAAATATCATAATCGAATTTCCAGACAATGCAGTCCAGAACCGGGTTGTGTTAGAACATAAGAAAGCAATCTTCTTATCGGTGGCAGGTCCAGAATTATACGAAACCCTTGTGCCTGACGAGCCAAAGGACACAACGCTTAAAGAGATTTTAACGAAGCTGGAGCAGCACTATAATCCCAAACCATTAGAAATTGCTGAAAGCTATTGTTTTGGGATTCGGAATCAAAAGACTGATGAAACTTGCAGTGATTACATCGTATCATTAAAAAAGCTATCGATGCACTGTAATTTTGGAAACTTTCAAAACCGAGCATTACGTGTTCGTTTTGTTTGTGGGGTGAAAAATGATGTGATCAGAAGGAAGTTATTAATGACAGAAGACTTGACTTTTGAGATTGCTTGTCAGACAGCGAGGTCGATGGGGATGGCCCAGAGAATGAAATAATAATTAACGGTCGTCAGTCAACCGAGGTAAATCATCTGCAGGTTCAAAGTAAAAGACGGTGGGGGCCCAAAGACTCAGAAACTGGAAATTCTAACAGAGCATTGAAGTCGTGCTATAGGTGCCTGGGACAACACATTGCTCTCAAAGTTGTCCATACGTGAAGGCAGAGTGTTTCTTCTGCAGAAAGACTGGCCAACTTGCGAAGGCATGCCGACTGAAGGGTAAACCAGTTTCTAAAGCTATGAGTCCAGTGTTCAAAGCTATGAGTAGAAATCCCAGGAGACAACATAGTATGGAAGAACAACAACAGGACGAGGAGATGTTAGAGTTACACGTTATCAGGAACTCAAGGTTAACGGACAGCGATTCGGAAAACATCAAAATCCACATAGATGTTGCGGGATTCAAGATACCAATGGAAATTGACACGGGTGCATCCGTGAGTGTAGTGCCGGAGTTGCTGTACCTCAACAAATTTTGTGATTTTCAACTGGAGAAATCTAAGATAGAGCTTGGGAGAGAAAATTCCTGTGGTAGGTCGTATCACCGTACCGGTGAAATATAAAGATCAATTTCAGAACTTGCCTCTAATAGTAGTGAAAGGAGACAAGTCTGCCTTGCTAGGAAGAAATTGGTTGAGCTCACTGAAGCTGGATTGGAGTAAGATTTTCTATGTGGATGAGGTTATCAAGCAGTATTCAAAGGTGTTCTGCGAAATGGGTAGTCCAATCCAAGGCTTCAAGGCGAGTGTCAGGGTACAGATCGGTTTACTGCAAGCCATGTTCCTTACCATATGCACTCAAGAAGAAACTTGAGCAAGAACTCAAAAGACTAGAGACTGAGAACATTATTTGTAAGATAGATCGATGTAATTGGGCTACATCCATTGTTGTTGTGCCTAAGTCCGACGGTAAGGTAAGATTGTGTGGTGATCATAAAGTAACCGTAAACCAGGTTCGGAGGATAATGTCCCCAATACATTGCCGAATATAGAAAATTTGTTCACAACACTGACAGGTGGTCAGATCTTCTCAAAACTGGATCTTACGAGTGCCTACTTACAGCTTGAACTAGATGAGGAGTCCAAGTCATGTTTGACTATAAATATTCATCTAGGCCTATATCAATTTAATAGGCTACCGTTTGGAGTGTCTTCCGCTCCTGCCATATTCCAAGGGGTGATGAACCAGATTTTACAAGGTATTGAAGGGGTAGCATGTTATTTGGATGACATACTAATTTCAGCACCAAATAGGCAAATTCATAATAACATATTGAATGAAGTCCTCAAACGGCTAGAGAAGCACAGAGTACGTGTGTCTGCTCATAAGTGTGAATTATTTAAAAATTCAGTGGAGTACTTGGGTAAAGAGTAGACAAAGATGGTTTACATCCAACTATGGAAAAATTGGATGCAATTAGAAATGCACCCACTCCCAGGAATGTCACTGAACTTCATTCATTCTTGGGTCTTTTGAACTATTATGGGATGTTCCTACCAAATTTGGCTACAGTATTACATCCACTGAATTAACTTTTGAAAAAACAGGTCCATTGGAAGTGGTCAAAAGAATGCGATACAGCATTCAAGGGCTGTAAAAGCAAATTGGTAGAGAGCACCATGTTAGTTTAAAATGACATATCTAAGGAGATTAAGCTAGCATGTGATGCCTCTCTGTATGGAGTTGGGGCAGTAATCTCTCATGTATCACGTAGTGGGGAGGAGAGACCAATTGCTTTTGCTTCACGCACTCTCAGTGCCAGTGAGAGTAATTATGCACAAATTGAAAGGGAGGATTTGGCATTAATTTTTTGGGTCAAGAAGTTTCACAAATACTTGTATGGTCATAAGTTTACCATCGTTACGGACCATAAGCCCCTAACAGCAATCCTCCATCCAAAGTCCCCAGTTCCAACATTAGCTGCAGCCCGAATGCAGAGATGGGCTTTGATTTTGTCAGCATGTACATATGATATTGAATACAGACGATCAGCTGATCACAGTAATGCTAATGCAATGTCCAGATTGCCTTCCCCATCACAAGTTACACCCAATAGGGAAGAAGCATTTTATTTTTCATACATTGATGAACTGCCAGTCACAGCTGAAGAGATTGGTAGAGTAACCAAACGTGACCCAGTGATGTCAAAGGTGTATGAGTATATTGCAAATGGATGGCCAAACCAGGTAACAGACAAAGATACACATCCATTCTTCATTCGTAGGAATTAATTATCAGTCGATAAAGATTGCATCATGTGGGGTGCAAGAGTGGTTATACCAAATAAATTCAGGTTCAAATTATTAGGAGACCTCCATGACCAGCACCTGGGAATGTCCTTGACCAAGAGTTTTGCACGCAGTTATTTATGGTGGCCAGGTTTTGATAAAGATATAGAGTACATCGTGAGTCAGTGTACGACATGTCAATCGGTAAGCAAGCAACCACCACCAGTACCATTACAGCCATGGAAATGGCCTCCCTGGGTGTGGCAAAGGCTACATATTGATTTTGCTGAGTTAATGGACAACAATTGTTCATTGTGATTGATAGCCATTCAAAGTGGGTTGAGGTGTTTCCAATGTGGAAAATAACAACAAGTAAAACATTGGACATTTTACGAAAATTATTTTCTTCATTTAGCCTCCCTGAAGAAATGCCGCAGGGCTCAGTGCTGGGACCCCAGTTCTTTCCAATATACAGTAATGATTTAGATGAAGGAATTGAGTGTAATATCTCCAGGTTTGCGGATGACACAACTGGGTGGCAGTGTGAGCTGTGAGGAGGATGCTACGAGGCTGCAGGGTGACTTGGACAGGTTAGGTGAGTGGGCAAATGCATGGCAGATGCAGTATAATGTGGATATCTATGAGGTTATCCATTTTGGGTGCAAAAACACGAAAGCAGATTATTATCTGGATGGCGGCAGATTAGGAAAAGGGGAGGTGCAACGAAACCTGGGTGTCATGGTTCATCAATCAATGAAAGTGGACATGCAGGTACAGCAGGCGGTGAAGAAGACAAATGGTATGTTGGCCTTCATTGCTGGGGGATTTGAGTATATGAGCAGGGAGCTCTTACTGCAGTTGTACACGGCCTTAGTGAGGCCTCACCTGGAATATTGTGTACAGTTTTGGTCTCCTAATCTGAGGAAGGACGTTCTTGCTATTGAGGGTGTGCAGCGAAGCTTCACCAGACTGATTTCAGGGATGGCTGGACTGACATATGAGGAGAGACTGGATCAACTGGGCTTTTATTCACTGGAGTTTAGAAGGATGAGAGGGGATCTCTTGGAAATGTATAAGATTCTGACGGGACTGGACAGATTAGATGCGGGAAGAATGTTCCCCGATGTTGGGGAAGTCCAGAACCAGGGGACATAGTCTTAGGAGAAGGGGTAGGCCATTTAGGACTGAGATGAGGAGAAACTTCTTCACTCAGAGAGTTGTTAACCTATGGAATTACCTGCCGCGGAGAGTTGTTGATTCCAGTTCATTGGATATATTCAAGAGGGAGTTAGATATGGCCCTTACAGCTAAGGGGATCAAGGGGTATGGAGAGAAAGCAGGAAAGGGGTACTGAGGGAATGATCAGCCATGATCTTATTGAATCTCGGTGCAGGCTCAAAGGGCCGATTGGCCTACTCCTGCACCTATTTTCTGTGTTTCAATGTTTTTATGTTTCAGATAATGGACCACAATTTTGTTCAGAAGAATTTGCACAATTCACGAGCAAAAATGGTGTGAAACATACCAAGGTTCCACCATACCATCCTGCTTCGAATGGTGCAGCAGAGCGCTCTGTACAAATTGTAAAACATGCCCTCATAAAACAAATGTTAGATTCAAATCCAAGGAAACAATCATTCTCATTGGATCACAAATTGGCTAATTTTTTGATTACATATCGAAATACTCTTCATACAACTACTGGTAGAACACCAGCAGAGTTGTTTCTCAAACGACAGCCATGAACCAGATTCTCGTTGTTAAAGCCAAATTTGGCACAGTCCGTAGAAGAGACACAATTAAGACAGAAAGAGAATCATGATAGAAGCACAGTAAAAGAAAGAAGTGTGAAATTAAACCAGAAGGTGAGAGTGAAGAACCATCACCATAAATGGTTAAAGTGGTTACCAGGAAGAGTGGTCCTCGCACATATTTGGTAAAGATGTTTGATAATGGACAGGTTAGGTTTGTTCATATTGATCATATTTTACCTACAGACATCGAAGGAGTTGAAGGTGGGAATGATACAATTATTTCTGACTCATCAGATAGTTTTGATACACCAATAGCAAATCCTAAATCCAATGTACTGGAAACAAATCCAGGAGAGAATCAGAATGAAAGTCTGAGTCCGAGTCAGGAAAACAAAGAGCCTGAAGTTAGAGTGAGTTCAAATGAAAATCAAGGAAATTCCGTGGAGGAAAATGTTCCTCAGGATGAGCCTTGAATGATTGTGAAATCGACACCAGGTTTGGAAGGTTCTGTTCGAGAGCGACGGTATCCTCTTCAAAACAGAAAACAAGTGGTAAAGTTAAATTTGTAAATATGAAAAAAATATAAGTTTATATCCGATGTTATGTATAAACATGGAAGTTATGTATGGTGTTTGTTATGATGGCTTCTTCATTAAGGAGGGAGAATTTGTAATGTTTGTAGCTCCACACTGTGGATGTGGACGTATTGTGTAATGCAATTGCACAGTTAATAATTAAACAGAACCTGGCAGATTTCCGGAGGCTTCTGAGAGCTGCCTGCCATGTTAGGAGCAGTGTGTGCTTATGCTCTGTGAAGATATCATAGCCCCGGACCTTAAAATGGTTCAGGTGCAGGACTCCGCTCTGAGATCTGTCTTGAGTTTGCTAGCCAAGGGGGAGAAAGTAGCGGGTCCGTACGGCACAGCTAAAGTGGCTGTAAAGGAAGGCATGTTGTTTCATGGGGATCAGTGGATTGTTCCGCAGCAGAATCAAATGGAATTCCTCCAACTGTCCCACGGGGGTCCAGGAGCCGGACACCCCGGACCTGAGATCACCTGGCAATGGGTGGCCGGGACTCAAGGAGGATTTCAGGTTCTTTTGCTTGGAGTGTTTGGTATGTGCAGCCAACAATCCTGACCCCCAGAAAAGGAAGGTATCCATGGGGCATATCAGAAGGGTAGAGGGACCATGGGAGTCGATTCAGATCGACTACATCAGGCCCCTACCCACCGCCCAGGGAGGATACAAATACTGCCTGGTTTTGGTAGATGTTTTCTCCAAATGGGTGGAAGCCTTCCCGTGCCTCACATCGATCGCACTAGGGACAGCTAGAATTTTAGTTAGGGAAGTGTTCTCCCAGTGGGGAATTCGACAGTATGTGGAGTCTGACCAGGGAAGTCATTTTACTGGGAAGGTGATACAGGCCACCCTTAAGTTGCTTGACATCGAGGGGAAATGGCATGTCACACACAACCCGCAGTCATCGGATCCTGTGGAGCGACTGAATTGGTCTATAAAGAGGCTGTGAAAGGAGACAGGAGACTCACCCAAGGCATGGGTGGAGGTCTTGCCATTGGTCCTAATGGGGGTCTGGGCCAGCCCGTCAAAAAGCACGGGGTATTCCCCACACGAGCTTATGACTGGCCGGATCATGCGAATTCCCACCCATGTGCTAGCCTCGGTGCTTACTGAGGGCCAGCTCAGGGAAGTGAGCTGGAACAGCTTCACGAAGAATCTGTTTGAGCACCTCAAACAAATTCACTGGCAGTCTGCTGGTAACATTGGGAGGCAGCACAGGAGTAACCGATTGCTGTTGGAACCCCGTAGACACCGCGAATGGGCAGTAGTGGATCAGGTGATGGTAAGGAACTTCGCACGGATAGGGGTTTTTGAAGCACTGTACATGGGGCCATACAATATTGTTGATAAATCAAGCCCCATGGTGTATGCTGTCAAATTGCCCCGACGGGCGAAATGGTTCCACATCAACCAGTGTAAGCAGTACAACCCAGGGTCAGCTAAACACAAAGGGCAGCCAGGAGGGGTGAGCCGTCCTCAGGACAAGGGCCCCCAGCCGGCAGCCTCCGACTATGGGGGAACCGCAGAGGTAGTGGGGGCAGACTCAAAGGCTGTCCAAGTAGGGGCCATGAGCTGCATTACTGGAGGGGCTGTCCCACCAATAGTTTGGGACTCGTATAAGCCCCAGGTACGCCAAGGCCTCAGAAGGACCTTCCGCACCCCGCAGCCCAGGTTCCCATGGTCCCCTACGCTACGATACAGACTGCTCCGTCCTGAGAGGGACTCCAGGAAGCAAAGACTGCGGGAGACCATTTACGGGCAAAAGGTCCCAGGCCTGCAGTGCCCGACTGTAGGGAACCGGCAGGGGAGGCAGCAGCCCCACCGGTCGTAGCCTCTGAAGGGAACAAGCCCACAACAGAAGCAACAGCCCCACCAGGCACTGAACCCGATTATGGGAAGCCTGTGGGGATAGTAGCAGCCCCACCGGACATAGGTTCTCACTATGGGGAACCAACAGGGGAGAGAGTAGTCCCACTAGCTTTAGGTTTAGCCCTGTTCACTGCATAGAGGGAAGGGCCATCCCACCTATTGTATGGGACTCGGAAAAAGCCCCGAGTACCGACCCCGTGAGAAGGAGTAACCGAGTCTCACGGCCTAGGATGCCATGGTCCCCGGTACAAATGTTGCCCAGATACCGCAGAAGGCACAGGACATCCAGGATGAAACCTGGCCACCCGGAGACGGGTGGTGTTGTATATAGCTTTGGTTTAAGTTAGTATCTAAGTTAAAGGGGTTTTGAGTTTTAAGTTAGTGGTTTGGTTTTGGATTTTAGAGCTTTTAAGTTTAAATTTGAATAAGATTAACTTGTAGCCAAGCCAGAGAACGTTTTCTCAAAGGCAAGGCTGTCTGTTATATGACCCCTCCAGGAAAGCCAGAAATGATGGAAGGAATCCTGTTCCTACTCGCCCAACTGGGGGCAAGCACCGGCAAGGGAGGTGATGTCGAGGAGTCCCGGATCTTTGGGTGCTCGGGTGGAAGAGCGCCCATCGTTACTACCGGGGATGGTACTCGAGGCGCGAGTGAGGTCGCCATCTATCACCACGAGGGAAGGTGGCCAGGATGGCTGGTGTCCAATTCGACCAAATACCCCAGCCAGGCCGGGTTTACTTACGGGGAGGCGTCTCTCCCATGCACAAGGGTACAGATTGTTGCTTCCCGGGTTAGAGTGTCGGAAGGAAAGAGAGTGTGTTTGAGTTGTAGAGGACAGATTCCCCTGGGTAGGTGGTGGTGGCTCAGAAAGCTGAGCAAGGACACGGCGAACCAGGAAGCTGGATGGGAACAACTTAACAATGATACCTACCGGACCATTACGAGTGTCCCAGATGGAGTGAGAGTATGTTGGGATAAATGGTGGGAGTCAGAGAAAGGAATATATGTGTGCATGTGGGGATCAGAGAAAGTCTGTCCAGCAGGCATCTCTATAGTGTTCGTTAGACAGTGGCAGGATTCAGGGAAGGAGATGGTGTGGAACCAAAGCCTATACGCCTGTGAGATCCCACGTCCCCCGACCCCAATAAATGCCACGGAATTAGTCGCACACCCGAGAAGGTCCCCACCGACCACACCGCCAGCTAAGACCATACTAGAGAGGTGTCCCACAACTACCAAGGGACCAGGGAACGAGCTAGTTTTAATACCTACATGAAAAATCCTATACCAGGGGGTACACTGGCAAGCACCGGCATCAGTAATAATAAATCTGACAGAAGTCCACTTACCGGCATGGTGCCCCAAGGAGACAGAGCGATTGTATCAAGCTCTACTTCGAGAAATGTTTCGACGTTTCTACGAGCTAGACTTTGGGGAGGTGGATAAAGAACATTTGTACAGTTTCCCCGCAGAGCAAAATAGTGGTACAGGGAGGCAGAGAAGGGTGCGTGGAACGATATTTTTACAGCTTATAACGCTGGGTCCTCAGTCGTCAACAGCATGGATGATGTGGAACTCCAGATTCAAATTAATAGACTTAAGGATCAGTTACGCAAAATATGGGGGATGAGAATACACTGGTAGGCTCAGAGCTACATGAGGACCAAAATATGACAGTCCATTTAAAAGATATTATTGAAGAGCTGGAAAGACACTCAAAGACTGTGAATGGACTGATACGGGAGGATCGGAATGCTTCGGATCAGGCTGCACAGAATGAGCTGTGTGTGCTGTGCAGGGCATGGTTGCTGGGTGAGGGCCACAGCAACCTGGAGGACTTGAGCCAAGGTCAAGTCCCCTCCTGGATCAGTAACAAGCACCTCGCAGCACTCCACCCGTATAGTCATTCACTATGTCCGTGTCAGCTCCGTCGAGCATCTGAAGCCTACCCTGTACCAGTAGACTGTGGATGGTCCAACCATATGCTTATGGGGCTAGTGGTCAGGATGCCAGTCATGAGTGAGACATCCCGACCAGCACCCGGTTACAGAGTGAAGAATATAGGGATCATTCAGCGAGGAGCACACATTCGTTTCACAGTGGTCCCACCTTATGTCGTAAAGTGGGAGCACGCTATGACAGGTACTGACCTCTCCGGGTGCCGGAGCCGGGGTGCACATGTAATAATGTGCCCCCAGCACTTGAACGCCTATGCAAGATCATATTGCAGGTTTAAAGCTGCTGGCGCATGGCCTATCAACTATCACCTCACTGTCAGGAGCAATGTAACAAACCTGCAAAATTATGTTGCACATTTCGGGTATACAATCCCCCCTCTGCCCGAACATCTCACTGCTCTGCTCAAGGCAGTGGAAGTGTCCCAGAAACATTTCTACATGCTAGAACAGAAAACAGTGCAAGTTGGGAGGGAAATCACACAAATAAAAGTTCCACCCTGGTGGGATTTGATGGAGAACATAGAAGTCCCTCCATGGATTCGGATTGCCTCCCATACTCTTGTTTTGTGTCAGCTTGTCATTGTAGTGTATTTACTGTGGACTAGTTGCAGGAAGAGGAAAAAGGCCACCGATCCCGGCACCACAGGGTATTCGATGAGTCCTGCATAGGCTGCGAGACATGTGTGTGGAGGGAGGGAGTAAAACATGGAACAGAGATATGAGGTACAGCAGTACAATGGCAGGGATTTCTATTTCAATTTAAAGTCCCAGACCACCTGCTGTACAAGCTCAGGCGTTTGGGTTAAAAGGGAAATATTGGGCGTTTAAGTATTATTTTGGTTTTTCTGTATAAAGTGCTGAATTTTATTTTGTATAGAAGTGGTGTGTAACTTAATGTTTGGTTAATGTGTGACTGACCTCCCAGCTGTAAGATACGCCTAGTGGAGTGTACTTTAAAATTTTGTAATGTTTGAGTCGACTCTGAAAGTTTGCAATGTACCTTGAAGAATCTTAAAATGTATTGAATATATGACATGTTAAGAGTTGAGGAGGAGGGGTGTTGGATCCCCTCTGCCAATGGAAATTGTAACACAAAAGACATACTTGATGTATTGTATTCGTGAGGGAAATGTAATGTTTCGAGGTTTTTTTTTAACTAGGTAATTGAGGGAAGGTTTGGCTCTGGATTTTGTTCACCAATGGTGACACTATAAGGGAATAGTGTCAAAGGCGGTGTCATGTATTCAACCAGCATTGTAACCCATGTATAATCTGACCTAAGTTGTACACTGTGAGAACACTGACCACAAGGTGGTGAACTTGTGGGATACACTCCTAACCTGGACCTTCAGATATAAAGTGGAAGCTTCACCCACTTCGATCATTTGAGTGCTAAGGAATAAAGGACAGGTCACAGACTGACCTTCTCTCAAGCATGGGCCTCGTGTGCATTTATACTGTATAGTAAGGACGTATCAATGGCGATGAGAAACTGGGATTGAGCATGGCCACTAGCAGAACAAACGAGAGGTACTGTGTTAAGGAATAGTTGGGACAGAGATTCAACATTGTTAAAGCAGCACACAGTTCTCCAGGCAGACAAGGGCAATCGAGCATGCCCCAACATGTAGTCGAACCCAGAGGGGGAGTTCGACATAGACAATGGCAAACTGAACGGCGATTCAAGCCATTGCAAGGGACAATGCGGCCAGTAATGGGGCCATCAACACCTGTAAATGGCGCACTCAAAGACAATAACAGGGGCAGTCAGGGACGATCGACTGGCAAGGGATATTTGTTGGAGGCGTGGAGGCACACACTCAGCAGAGTTTGCAGAGATGAGCAAAATACCTGCAGAAATTGCAGAAACGAACGCTGGGGGAAATCGCTGGAAGCTGAAGTTCAGCGAGTTCATGTGGAGCACGTAGACAGATCATACACCAAGATGCCACCGATAATGATGAAAGTGCTCCTCAATGGCATCCCAGTATCAATGGAGCTAGACACAGGGGCCAGCCAGTCCCTGATGGGTATCAAACAGTTCAAAAAGTTGTAGGCGTCCAAGGCCAGGAGGCCAAAATTATCGCCGATTGACGCACAGCTACGGACATACACAAAGGAGATCAGTCCGGTGCTAGGCAGCGCCACGGTAGACGTGACCCACAAAGATTCGGAGAACAGGTTGTCACTCTGGGTTGTCCCGGGGGACGGTCCCGCACTACTGGGGAAGAGTTGGCTTGCTGTCATGAACTGGAAATGAGGCGATGTCAATGCAATTTCCTCTGTGGAGCGAGTATCATGCTCAGAGATCCTGGAAAAATGTGACTCATTATTTCAACCCGGCATCGGCACTTTCATGGGGGCCAAGGTAGTGATTCACATAAACCCGGACGCCAGGCCAGTACACCACAAGGCCAGAGCGGTGCCGTACGTGATGCGGGAAAAGATAGAAGGCGAATTGGACCGCCTGCTGAGGGAAGGCATCATCTCGCCATTCGAATTCAGTGACTGGGCGAGCCCGATTGTGCTGGTGCTCAAGGCGGATGAGTGGGTCAGGATATGTGGTGATTACAAGGCCACCATCAATCGGGTGTCACTCCAAGACCAGTACCCACTACTGAGAGCAGAGGACCTCTTTGTGACGCTATCCGGTGGCAAACTTTTTTCAAAATTGGACCTGACCTCAGCTTACATGACTCAGGAGCTGACCACCATCACGACACACAAGGGGTTGTTTGATTACAACAGATGTCCGTTCGGGATTCGCTCGGCCACCGCGATCTTCCAACGAAATATGGAAAGCCTCCTCAATTCGATTCCAGGGACGGTGGTTTTTCAGGACGACATCTTCATCACGGGTTACGATACTGAAGAACACCTCCACAAACTGGAGGAGGTGTTATGCAGACTGAACCGAGTATGGCTGCGACTGAAAAAGGCGAAGTGCGTCTTCCTAGCTCCAGAGGTAGAATTCCTGGGGATGAGGGTAGTAGCAGACGGGATCAGCCCCACTGCGTCCGAGATGGAAGCGATCCAGAGAGCACCCAGATCCCGTAAACCGATGGAGCTGCGTTCGTTCCTGGGGCTCCTGAACTATTTTGGTAATTTTCTCCCCAAATTGAGCACGTTGCTAGAGCCGCTACACGTGCTCCTACACAAAGGTTATGAATGGGTCTGGGGGGACAGCCAGGAAAGGGCTTTTAATAGAACACACAATTTGTTATGTTCCAACAATCTGTTAACGCTATATGACCCATGTAAGAAACTTGTGTTAACGTGCGATGCGTCGTCCTATGGTGTCGGGTGTGTGTTGCATCATGTCAATGCCAAGGGTCAGTTACAGCCGGTAGCTTATGCCTTCAGAAGTCTGTCCCAGGCAGAAAGGGGCTATGGGATGGTAGAAAAGGAGGCGCTAGCATGTGTATATGCAGTAAAGAAAATGCACCAGTACCTGTTTGGCAGGAAATTTGAGCTGGCGACAGATCACAAACCCCTAAATTCCCTTTTGGCTGACAACAAGGCCATAAATGCAAACGCATCGGCCCGCATACAGAGGTGGTGGGAACGCACGTTAGCTGCCTATGACTACAAAATTCGGCACAGACCGGGCACCAGAAACTGCGCCGATGCACCAAGCAGTCTCCCACTAGCCACCACTGAGGGGGCTACTGAGCATGCTGCTGAGATGGTCACGGCTGTTGAAGCTTTTGGAAGCAAAGGCTCACCCGTGACAGCCCGTCAGATTAAAATCTGGACAAATAGAGACCCGCTATTGTCTCTAGTCAAGAAATGTGTCCTGAATGGGGACTGGGCAGCCATATACAGGGCATGCCCTGAGGAATTTAAACCATTTCACAGGCGCAGGGATGAACTCTCGATTCAGGCCGATTGCCTACTGTGGGGAAACCACGTAGTCATGCCCCAGATGGGTAGAGAGGTGTTCATCAGAGAACTCCACAATGAGCACCCGGGCATTGTCATGAAGGCAATTGCCAGGTCACAAGTTTGGTGGCCAGGGATAGATGCAGATCTGGAACTTTGTGTTCGCAGGTGCAACATGTGAGCCCTGCTGGGCAATGCGCCCAGGGAAGCCCCCCTTAGCCTCTGGTCCTGGCCCGCCAAGCTATGGTCACGCATCCATGTGGACTACACAGGTCCTTTCATGGGGAAAATGTTTTTGGTTGTAGTAGACGCCTACTCCAAATGGATCGAGTGTGACATTTTGAATTCAAGCACATCCTCTGTCACAGTAGAAAATCTACGGGCAATGTTCGCTGCCCACAGTCTACCGGACATCTTGGTCAGCGACAATGGCCCGTGCTTCACAAGCACTGAATTTCAGGACTTCATGGCAGGCAATGGAATTAACCATGTCAGAATGGCACCGTTCAAGCCGGCCTTAAACGGCCAGGCAGAACGAGCAGTGCAGATAATCAAACAAGGGATGCTCAGAATTCAAGGGGGTTCCCTACAAACCCGCTTATCACGCCTCCTGTTGGCCTACAGATCCCGACCACACTAGCTCACAGGGGTTCCACCCGCAGAGCTGCTAATGAAAAGGACGCTCAAAACCCGGTTATCCCTTATACACCCCACCATGAAAGAAATTGTCGAGAGCAGGCGCCAGTCACAATGTGACTACCATGACAGGAATGCGAGGGCGCGATGTATTGATGTAAATGACCCTGTTTTTGTTCTCAACGATGCTGCAGGGCCCAAATAACTCACAGGCACTGTGATTGCCAAAGAGGGAAATAGGATTCTGGTAGTTAAACTTACCAATGGACAAATCTGCTGCAAACACGTGGATCAAACAAAAAGGAAGTTCAGCAACCCCAAAGAAGAAACAGAGGAAGAACACGATATAGAGTTCACTCCTCCACAGGTGACCGAACACAGGAACCAAGTGGAGGAGAGCCCAGTCACTGTGGGCAGTCCGGATAGGCCTGAGGCACCGCAAACAGCAGACACTCAGGCCAGCGCCCAACAACCAGAGCCCCAACTCAGGCGCTCTACAAGAGAGCGTAAACTACCAGAGAGACTCAACCTGTGATCCCAATAAGACTTTGAGGAGGGGAGGTGATGTCATGTATTCAACCAGCATTGTAACCCATGTATAATCTGACCTAAGTTGTACACTGTGAGAACAATGACCACAAGGTGGTGAACTTGTGGGAGACACTCCTAACCTGGGACCTTCAGATATAAAAGGGGAAGCTCCACCCACTTCAATCACTTGAGTGCTAAGGAATAAAGGACAGGTCACAGACTGACCTTCTCTCAAGCATGGGCCTCGTGTGCATTTATACTGTATCGTAAGGACTTATCAGGCGGGACTGTAGGATTCACAAAATTCTGGGACCCCCTACTCAATGGATATGTGTCTGGAATTTAAAAGGAACTGTGTTCGACTTTTGGAGGAGAAATGTGGACAGAAATATCTCACTATTAGGCACCTTTGGACTAAACTAGGGTCTTTTCGATTGAGTTTGGACATTTTAAATTGTCTGCTGGGTCTGCATAGCGAAATGGGATCCTTATAGGGCTGCTAACCCACCTGGGAGGCAGGCCCCAGGGAGACATTAGCAGTCTAACAAAAGCCCACTTACCAGGGACCCAGCTACATGCATATTTTAATAGTTCTTAAAAAGCGCTACAGAAAACCCCGGCATCAGCAAAACACACAATGGACAGTATCAAGACCTGATTACATTCTAACAGCACCATTCGAAAATCCCATCAACACCTTTGGGAATCTTGTATCTTGCTAATGCTCAATCAGGCCACCAAATTTCTCACAAAGGGATCACATTAGAGTTGATCAGCCTGCCAAAATCAAACAAAAGCAATCATCAAAAATCAATTGTGCACCCAAGTTTTGGCGCGAATGTTTAAGCTGCCTCTCAGGTATAACTGGGGGCCTTGCTGGTAGCTTGTGGAGTAAACTTTGGGCCGAGGAAACACTTTTGAAGAAACATACCGGAGAACACTCTGGAAAAGCACTCGGACTCTGGGCTCTTTGACTCTGGCTTTGAAACATCTAACTTGCCACACGAAGTTTCAGCAACGCAACAAGAAGACGGCTAACACGAAGCCTCGGAGTCACTGAAAAACCAATAATCATCCAGCGCTGACTCAAGGAAAAAACTTATTTACCATCAAAACGTCGACCAGTGCTAATACCGAAGACACCGCAACCAGCCAAAGAATCCACAAGATTGAGGAGTGAGAAAGCAGTGTGCAACTGGTTTGAACTGTGGAGAAATCCTTTGGTGAGTATAGTCCCTGCAATTTCAGAGCCTAACATAGTTAGTGTAGTAGTGGGAGGTGGTTTGTTTTCACTGCATAACCTCTGTACCCATTACGTATACGTTTTCCCCCTTTTTCTGTACATTAAGTTAATTAGTGTGGTGTGCTATTTTCTAAATAAGATAGTTGTTCTTGCACCAAACAGTTGTCTGTCTACTTCTATCACATCCACTAAATAATTTCAAGCCCTAGAACCAGGGAGTGGGACGATTTGAACTGTCAAGGTCAGAAAAGGCTGACAAACCCACCACCCCCTACAGGCCTGTGCTATTTACAGGGTGGCTGGAAGAATCGGAGGGGCAGCTCCCCACTCTCTCGTGGTGCCGGCCCTTACAGCCAAGGATATATTATATTCAAAATGATCCTCAGATTTCTAAACTTTTCGATGTAAAAAATTCAATGCCCATTTTTACTCAATAATCAAAAATGCTGGAAAATGCACTAAACAAGGGTCAAAAAGTCAAATCATGCCTTCTAAACTTGTACCTCTCCTAAAACAGTCATAAACTTCTGACTATTCTCCTTCAAGATGAGTAATAATTTTGGCAACATTGCAGCATTTAATACAAGTGTTCACAAATTACAAACTTCCATTCAGGGTGGTTTGGGAATTGCCGGTCTTTCTGATGGTGTGACAACATTTTTTAAAGCTGTTGGTCAGCTTTTCGTCAGTAACAATGTATTTTTGTCTTGACTTCAACACATTGAAGATGTGGATATGAGGTAGAATGAGTCAGATGGTAAATTTGTACCTTAGGAGGAACAAGAGAGAAAAGCTCAGTGAAGCATTAAACAGAACAATATGAATAAGATAGAAAGACAAGAAAGGTTAACATAAGCACATAAGAAATAGGAGCAGGAGTAGGCCATACCTGCTCCACCATTCAATAAGGTCATGGCTGATCTGATCTTGGCCTCAACTCCACTTTCCTGCCTATTCCCCATAACCCTTGACTCCCTTATAGTTAAAGAATCTGTCTATTTCAGCCTTACATATATTCAATGACTCAGCTTCCACAGTTCTCCGGAATAGAGAATTCCAAAGATTCACAAACTTCTGGGAGAAGAAATCCCTCCTCATCTCCGTCATATTTAGGCGACTCCTTATTCTAAATCTATGCCCCCTCGTTCTAGATTCCCCCACAAGGGGAAACATCCTGTCTGCATCTACCCTGTCAAGCCCCCACTGAATCTAATATGTTTCAATAAGATTATCTCTCATCCTTCTAAACTCCAATGAATACAGGCCCAACCTGCTCAACCTTTCCTCATAAGACAGCCCTTTCATTTTAGGAATCAACCTAGTAAACCTTCTCTGAACTGCCTTTAATGCAAGTATATCACTCCTTAAATAAGTAGACCAAAACTGTACTCAAAGGAGAATGAGGAGATTCAAATTCTGGTCCATTCAAGGCTTGGGTTGCTGTAAAATCAAGCTTTCCCATCAATGTTGCAAGAATGTTTGCTACTTCTGATAAGAGTTTGTTCCCAAAATCCAGGTCTGTACCATCATGTCTGTGGACATGTTATTCTAGCAGGCTGGTAAAAACTGACTCAGCCTCAAATACTGACACCTCCAGGCGTGACTTGCTTAACTTTTGATCAATTAAATTCCCGATTTCCAGAATCATCTGCGTTGCTCTGCATTCTAATCGTGCAAAGGCAAAATGATCCTTCCTGTAACTGGGTGACCAAAACTGTACACAGCAGTGCAGAAAGAGTTCCACTCAGTGTCTTATAGATTTGTGCCTATAAGGTTTAAGTCCATCTGAATTTGTTCCTGATTTGCCCTCTCTCATCTTCTGTTATCTGGAGTGGTCGTCTCCTGATCCTGATCTCCTGGAGTGCATCGAGGGGGAATCACAGATTAACCTTACAGGTGTGATGCAATTGCCCAAATATGCTAATGAACCCATCCCCTGGGATTTGGGACAGGATCAGTGTGCGTGGCAAGATACATTAAGGAGTCATGTTGTGCCCTATTTCACCTTGAGTATTTCAACCCTAGGTACTTCATGGTATAACATTCCTTTTGAGATGTATTTAATTAATTGATTTTAACTCCCCCAGCTGCCGTGGTGGGATTTGAACTCATGTCTCTGGATCATTATTCTAGGCCTGTGGATTACCAGTCCAGTCACATTACTAGTCCAGGAGCATTAAATGCATTAGCATTGATTAGCTGAATTGAGGTTCAGACTGTCACTGAGCACCTCCAGCTAAAGGCATGTCCCTCAATCTGTTTGCAGTGCAGTTTGCCTTTACATGTGATTGAGGTTGAAGCAGTTGAGACAGTTTGGGATAGTGAAACAGTTCTTGGTTAACTGATAATTTATAGTTCCTCTCAATTTTCTCACTAAAATTGTAAACTGGTCTTTGTTTCTCATTGGCCTTTTGCAAATTCATGCAATTAGCAAAAGTAATTAAAGATAGATAATGTCTGATTCTCAATTTCTAAAGGATAGCGGGAATCACTGAGTTTGATTATTTATTATTTATTCAATGACAGGATGAGTTAGTTGCGCGCTAACCTTCTCTGCATTTGCTTACATCATATGACATAGACTTATGGTCACTTTGACTGATATCCACATGAACCACGGGATCTTCTTCTTCTGAAGATCAGCATTTTCTGGCTCGTTGTGGCTTTTCTGGTCGGAGGACACTGAATTCCCCTATCCTCTTCAGGCTTCTAAAGGCCCCTTGCTTCCAGACAGTTTTCTTCCTTATTCTAACAGAAAATGCTGGAAAGACTCAGCAAGTCGGGCAGCCCCTGTGGAGCGAGAAACAGAGTTAACGGTACAGAATTTATGATCGGGTGCCTCCGACCTGAAAAATATCTATAAATTTAGCTGGTTGGTCTGGGAGGTTCGGAGACTTGGGTTCCTGGGCCTCTATGTGAAAGCCTGCTTGAGGCCACGTATCCCAGGGACGTAGGCACTTCGCATACATCCCTGGGATCATGTGGGTCAGCCCAACCAATAAAAGCAGGGCTATTCCCATTCATACTGTGGTGAGTACCCCCACAAATACTCAAACACATAAAATAAACATTTTTTAAGACACATATTTAAAATTAGTCAAAATGTAATGCAATTAATTATTTAAAACAAATATTTTATTTTTTTGAAAAATAAATTTACATATTTAAAGGGTCTAAAAATAAACTTATCTTATTTCGCAGGTTTTTAAATGTTTAAATTATTGAAAAAATATAGTTTTCTGTCCTTTAAAAGTCTTATGCTGATAAAAGCAAGCCTTGCGTCTGTTTTTCATCAGTCGTAAGAATTTCACGGTCATTCGCTGGGCAGAAATTGGGCAAAGAGCCCAACTCTCCGCCCTTTACTTTCGGATGTGTGCGATCTGTCGAGACAATTGTTGACAGATCGGGGTTTAGGTGCATGAGCAATGCGTGCCTAAACCTGGAACTTGCGGGGCCCCTATGGGCGTGTGTGCACCTCATGCGCTCCAGTAGGGGCCGTGAATTCAGGGCCATTGTTTCAGGTCAGTAACCTTTTATCAGAACTGACCATGTGTCTAACAATACATGCTACAGGACCGATAACCTGGCCTTAAAGCGCAAGACATGCTGCATCTACCCTGATTAAAGATGTGTTTAAACCAGCAAGCCACATTTTAGCTCCAGGACAATTCTGTTTGGACAATTTGTCTGAGGAACTGAGATATCAACTCCAGATGGCATACTAGGTGGAAAGAGCAAGCTTCAAGTTTAACTAATGTCTATTAGTGGCAAGTCCAACAATCCAGCCCTCTGGTTGTGATCTTGCTCACCATCTGTGAGTAAAGGTCTATCGCCTCAGACGTGGAACGATCAGACTTGATGCAAGTGACTATAACTGTGGCTTTTATGGCTCCCCCAAAGCCGCTGCAGTCAGTTAGAAGATGCAGGCAACATACTTTACAGGCTGCATCCATCGGCGAGGGCTGCTCGGTTCTCTAATGGACATGCACAATGTTCT